>NC_084980.1:29941054-29961054 GCF_963691925.1 Scomber scombrus
TCAGAGGCAGCTCCTCCGACCTCACAAACCTCTTTGTCTTCTCTTTCTTTACGTGGAGGAGGAGGGTTCGTCTTTCTGTGTGGTCACTATGCTGTCTGGACATTTTAATGCCTCTTTTGTCTCTTAACATCCCCTCCGTCCTCGTTCACACACAGTCCTGCAACATTTGTGTGTTAAGACCTTTTACAGGACTCATTAACACCAAAGACGCTGCAAAACTAAAAAAGTTTTTTTTAGAGCTGCAACGTTTACTCAATAAACTAAAAAATGAATAACTATAGTTCTCTTTTGAACTTGATGATGGAAATATAGAAATTGTTCAAAATCTGATTTAAAAGGGAAAAAAACATCTCAGGATCTCGCTCCAGAAATTCAAGGATTGAAATAGTCTAAAGACTTGTTGTCCGTATGTGTCTGACTTTATAAAGGTGTAATAACTGAAGGGTTTTGGGCTTCACTGAGGAGGAGGATGATCGCTCTTGAGCTGAGATCTTCCCATTTGTTAGTGCTGGTATTGATTTGAAGTTTGTTGATAGGTTGATAATCTCTTTGTCCTCTGGTCTGGTGGTTTGGTTAACCTTAAAAGAAGACTTCCAGGTTTGCAATATTTTCTTGGCCGTCTGATGAGTCCAGTGAATGTTGTTTCCCTCCGTGATGAAGGAGTCGCTCTCCATAGGTGGAATTTGTGTCTCTGTGTCGCTGATGAGGTTGTTAAGTAGTTTAATGTTTCGTTGGGTTCGTGTCTGGTAGATCTTTGGAGTAATTGATGATCAGTATGTAGATCTCAGCGTAAGGGAAGCTTGTGTTTGCTGCTTCCAACATGGTGTGGAGACTCTTTATAAGGGTTAGTATCACTATGGAAACCATGTCTGTTGTGTTTGATCTCATCTAGGACTGAGTGATACAGATAGAATCAAATATCACAATATTTTTCACCAAATAACTTGATATCAATATCGCAATAATATTGTAGGGATGACTATCGTGCTTTCACAGAATATTAACACAATGAGAAGTAATCATCAGTAATGTGGATATAATGACAGTTGGGTAAAACAGTCATTTTACTGTAACGCCTGCTTTAAAACCAGGAAAAGACATCAAGGTATTACGATATCTAGTCTGATGTCATGATATCGATATATTACCTCGCCCTAATCTCAATAATAATACTGATCTCTCTCCTGATTGGCTCGTTGTGTACTACATGTGAGACCATTACGTGTGTCGTTGCTTCCTTTGGTTCTCATTGGTTCTCTGAAGCTCTGGAGAAGCTTCCCGACTCAGGAACATGTGCAGCTGCTGCTGAAGGGTTTTTTTTTACCCATCAACAAACTGCGTCCTTTTCTTCTCAGGAGGAATTACTTTGTTCACTTTGAAGTAAGAAACTCTACATTCTTGTTTCTGCATGCTAATTAAAAGGTCTGTGGTGCGTTCAGGGTCACCGCTGGACTGTCAGACGTCCTGTCGCGTCCCACCAACAGCTCCTGTGATTTGTACCTTTTTGTAGGTCACACCAAGAACATGGGATTTAAAACAAACTTTGGAGTCATAGAACATTGAGTTTCTTCCTTATTGACCCTAAATTTTATATTTTACAGAATTCAACTTCAAAAATGTCTCTGATGTCAGCAGTGATTTGTGTTATTCTTTGTTTATACACTAAAGCACAACCCGTATCTATAGCAACCATAACACAATCTGATGGTCTGTCTGTGCATTACATACCGAAGAAAGGAAGGAAGGATGGTAGGAAGGAAGGAAGGTAGGAAGAAAGGATGGATGGAAGGAAGGAAGGACAGATGACTCCAAGGAAGGAAGGAAGGAAGATGAAAAAATGTCTCTGATGTCAGCAGTGATTTGTGTTATTCTTCGTTTATACACTAAAGCACAACCTGTATCTATAGCAACCATAACACAACCTGTATCTATAGCAACCATAGAACAACCTCTATCTATAGCAACCATAGAACAACCTGTATCTATAGCAACCATAGAACAACCTGTATCTATAGCAACCATAGAACAACCTGTATCTATAGCAACCATAGAACAGTCTGTATCTATAGCAACCATAGAACAACCTGTATCTATAGCAACCATAGAACAACCTGTATCTATAGCAACCATAGAACAATCTGTATCTATAGCAACCATAGAACAACCTGTATCTATAGCAACCATAGAACAACCTGTATCTATAGCAACTATAAAACAACCTGTATCTATAGCAACCATAGAACAACCTGTATCTATAGCAACCATAGAACAACCTGATGGTCTGTCTGTGCATTACATACATCATACAAGTGCTAAACATTGACCTAAAAGTTAAATGGGTTCAATAGATTTAAATTTTAGCAGAACTACAAACACATAAAACGTCAGCTGGAGTCGTTTTAGAGTCCGATGAAGAAAACTTTGACTTTGTGGTGAAACTTTGACGTGTTGCTCGATGCCAGACGCAGTTTCACAGAGTTGATCCTGTTTCAGTCGTTAATGTTTGCTGAATCATTTTGGGGTCTTTACTTTCAGTTTGCATAAGAAGAAACCACATAAATAAGTGGTTTTCAACCTCTGTAAACGTCTGCTGCTGCTGTGAATAAACAGTCTGCAGCAGCGTGACTCACGGCTGATTTGGAGAAGATTTATTTTTTCTTCTTTTGTTGAATTTAGGTATCTCAGCTCAGTCGTGTCGCAGCTCGTCAGCTTTTCTTTTGTTTCCATAAAACTTGAGCTCCTGAAGTGCGCTGAAGATGCGACAGGTTGTTATTAAGCTGTGTTATATTCCCGCTGACAGCTGGATCAAACCCTCACACTGAGCTCAGATGAGGATAATGATGAAGTCACAGGAAGTTGTAACTTGCTCGTGTAGTTCATGACTGTAATTACACACAAACGGTTGATACTTTTCCACCGGATGAACTGTGATGAGAGCTTCCAGGCGGCGCTGCTGATTTCTCCTGGCTGGAGGCAGTGAAAGCAACACGACTCGTCTCCTCGCTGTCTTTCATTCATTTCATCACATCTGAACGTCTGCAGGGGTTATATTTACTGAAATCATCCTGTAGAGGAAAATACAGAACATATTGTGAATATAGAGCTCATTTCAACTCATTTCTTACCTTCATATTAGTCCTAATGAACAGTTTAATGTATGGGTCAGTGATGTTTATTGTGTCCATGTGGTTTAGTTTAAATTTAAAGGGTTAAAATGTGAAAATAAACGTATGAATAACTTGCACACATTCTTTTTTTGTGGACCCAGCATCAAATTTCTGCTTTTAATCCATTTAGAGAGAATATATTAGAGGATTATGGCAAAAATGTCTAAGTGGTGTAACCATAAAAACCGTAAATAGTCAATAAAACACCATATCAACTAGTTTGGCATGATCTTACATTATAACTTTATATTAAATAAAGGTAATAGAATACAATTGTTCTACATATTACATTTACTCTGGTAACCATGGAGACCAGGAGACATTTACATGTTTTAAATAAAGTCATTATTAGTATAAGTCCACTTAAATACACTGTAGGTGATAAAATATGTAATATTTATCATTCTTTTGTGGTTACACCATTTGACATTTTCAGGAGCATTCAGTCTTACTTTTGGTTAAAATGTCATTTCAAATGATATAAAACCAACAAAAATACTAAATGTACATTTTAACAAACCTGATGCTGCTTTTAAAACTAGTTTAACTGATTTATGAATTCATCATCTTGTTGACATTTTAGTGTTTGGCAGCAGCAGCGTTGTGCTCCACAGGTTTTAGCTGAAACGATGAAAAGCCGACATGAACTTGAGTCATTCTGATCCAGTTTTCTGTCTTTTTTTCCTATTTTTGAGATAAAAAATGTGAATGAGTCTTCTCATGTTGGCTCAGACTAAACAATTTGAGCTGTTGATATGATCTGCTGTGAGGAAGGTTCTCTGTAGGCTTCAATAGGGGAAGATGTCTCTTCTGTTATCAGGGTTCAGAGTCAGTTTGGTCTCAGACAAAAAGAGGAAGTCAGAAAAGTTTCAAATGTTTTAAAAGTAAAGAAGAAACCTGCTGTTCTCTGCTTGTCGGTACGTTCGAGGACCCTCCGACATGTCGAGGGTTTTGAGAGAGTCTCTGAGAGTCGGCTGTTGAAATAACTGAATTCATTTGACCTGTTTAACAAAGCCCCCCCCCCCCCCCCCCAAAACCTCCAACATGGTTCAGGATCTACTGAGTAATGCTGCGTTCAAGAGCAGCCGGCATTATTTTGGTGCAACAAAGACAAACTGAAACTCTTCATGACTGATGGATTATTGTCTATGAATCATCGTCCTGATATCCGTCAGATTAATTAGCAGGAATCATTCGTACGTGAGCAGAAACCAATAAAATGCTGCCGTTTGGTAAATTATTAACAGCTGTTAAACGAACACAGTCGCCAATAAAAACCTTTATATTCTTAGAGAGAGTTTGTGTATTTTATTTAGAAAACAGACTTTGACCAAAAGACTGTTTTATGTTTTTAATGTTGAAACTTGCTTTAAATTTGATGTAGAATCAGTTAAATTAAACATTTCCCAACCTCGTGGTGTCATTAAACGCACCATCATGAAGCTCCAGTTTGACACAAAATAAAGAAGAGTAGGTTGATGACTGTAATTGATTATCTATTGATTTCATATAGAAATGAACTGAAAGCAGCATCTGGTATGAAGTATTCTCTGTTATTTAAAGATTTCTGATCTGTCGGCTGATCTCAGTGTTCACATGTTTGGATGATTGTATCTCGCCTGCAGATGTGAGCTTGATTTAATCTTTAGATATATATTATATTATTTATTCAGCTTGTAGGAACTCTGTAAAGTCAATTATTCACATCCTGAAGTCTAAACAGACGTCTTTAAACAGTTTTTTGTTCAACCGACAGTCCAAAAATCTAAAAAATGATCCAGTGCTTTATCAAATCCTCACATTTATTAGTTCATTTTGTCTTTAAATGTCTCATTTGGCCCAAAAAATCCCAAAATATTGAGTTTATCATCATGTTTGACAGCAAATATTTTACATGTTTCGCTTTAAGAAGTGACTGAAACTGATTATTAGCTGCTGATTGGTCGGCTGTCAGCTGATTGGATCTCGGAGGAGTCAGTAACTTCAGTTCTGACGCAGCTGATTTACTGTAGTGACCTTTGACCTCTGACCTCACTGTAAACTGACATAAGGAAGCATTTCCTCCCCCGTGGGAAGAAGAAGAGAAACAAACCACTGTGGGAATATTGGGATGGACGGTGAGAAGCAGCTTCTGACCTCTCTGAAGCAAAGTGTGTGTGTGGAGGAAGCAGTGTGGGGGGGCTTCAGATGGAGGAGGGGGGGGAGGTTAGGGAGTCTGTGATTTACTTTACCCAGGAAATGATTCAACGCCCCAGGGAGAGGAGGAGGGGAGGGGGGGGGGGGGGTTGTTTTCTATTATTACAGACTGTCTGTGAACGGAGCAGGGATGCATTACAGGGGCAAGCAGATGCATGCAGGGTAATTTTAGCTGTGCTCTCTGAGAGGAGGAGGAGGAGGAGGAGGAAGAGAGGGAGGAAGAGAGGGAGAAGGGGGGAGGAGAGGGGGGAGGAGGGGGAGGAGGAGGAAGAACAGAGTAAAAAGTGAGTGCGTTTGAAAGCAGAGTGAGTGAAGGTAAACAGGTCATTATGAGGAGAGATCAGACTCTGCTTGAAACGTGATCTTCAGACCCTTCTTTCTTTTTTACTCCACCTGAGGTTTTTTGGTAGTTGCTCAGGTGATGATGATGAAGATGCTGCACCAGAACACCTCCAGCTCTTCATCTTCTTTCTTCTTCTCATGTTGCAGAGTTTAAACACAAACCAACAGGAGGGAAACTAACGGCCCAAACACCAAAAACTCAGATCAAACTAAACTCTGTTACATGTTTACAGGCTGTAATAATAAATAATAAGTAATAAGTAATAATCAATAATAATAATAATAATAATAACGATAATAAACTTTATTTTTAGAGCACTTCTCAAAATCTGAGTTACAAAGTTCGTCACAAGGCAGAAAAATACACAAATCATCAAATAACTGCGTCATGAAAGAGCAAAAAAACAATCTGATGAGTAGAAAAAGAAAGAATATTAAAAAAAACTATAATTAAAGGAGATAAAAAGCAATAAAAAGGAAATTAAAACTCAAATAAAATCAAAAACTGTGATAAAAGTTTGAAGATTTAATGATGCTCAGGTTCTAATTCATAAAGCCATCAGCCAATTCCGTGTTTGACCTTTTTAACTTTAACTCATAAACTCATAACCTCATTCTTAAGTCATAATTGCACTAGCATGCACGCTCACATGCTCGCTCCCATGCACGCTCACATGCACGCTCACATGCACGCTCACATGCACGCTCACATGTACGCTCACATGCACGCTCACATGCACACACCACTGTCAAAAGCAGGAACAGAGAGAGTGACTTCATTCTCTGCTCAGGACGTCGTCTATTTGACCTTTTTTAAACCCCCTCTGTGATTCCCCCCCCTCCTCCTCCTGATGATGACATCACAGAGGGGGCGTGGCCTTAACATATAACATCACCATATAATAGAGCCTGACCAATATATTGATCATCAGCCATCACAGATGTATCAGAATCAGTGCTGATAATTATTTAAAGAGATATAAGCAGCATATCTTTTGTTTGATAACCACATTTAGAAAAAGAAGTGTGTTTATGTAAATATTCTGTAGAAGATTATCTGCTGATAAATCCATATCGGAATTATTTTAACTCCCTAATATCAGCATCAGTATCAGCCCCAAACATCCAGTTCTGGTCCGGCCCCACTCGATATATAACTATATATATAACTCTATATACTATATATAACTACTATACTATATAACTATACTATATATATATATACTTATAACTTATAATAACTTTATAATAATAACTTAGAATAACTTTATAATGACTGTATAATAACTTATAATAACTTCATAATAATAACTTTACATCTTTACATTTTCAGTTTCAACTTTCAGCCTTTTAATTTAATTTAATTGACTTTAATTTAATTTAATGTAATTTAATAAACTAATCCTCTGCATGTTGTTTACTCTGAAGTCTCTTCATTAAGCGTCTGTCATGACTTCTTCTCCTCCTCCTCTTCCTCCTCTTCCTCCTCCTCCTCCTCCTCCTCCTCCTCCTCCTCCTCCTCCTCCTCCTCCTCCTGCTGCGGTGCGAACAGCCGGCCGGGATTTAATTTACAGGTTTTCACTCTGAGAATAAACCTGGAGGCAGTGAAGCTCCTCTAAACACATTAAATCACTTCACACAAACAGCTGATATTCTTTATTTGTTACAACAGAAGTTTTTTTCTTTGTTAAAGTTGGAGATAAAAAAGTCATTTAATCTGTGATCACCTCACGCCTTTTCTCCAGCTTCAAAAGCTTCACACAGAAACAATCTCTGCACCAATCAGCAGGATATTTGTTTTTAGTTTCAGATGAGCAGCAGATAGCGGCCGAGCGTCTCCGCCTCAAGACGTTTCATTGTTCGCGTTTGTTTACGTCTCGCGGATCTGAGACATCAGCGAGACGCCGACTGATGAGGGGTTTTATTTCTCTTAAGAGCTGAAGCAGATTCCACCATGTTTGCTTCTCCTCTCTTTTCTCTGGAGAGCGTGATGTTCCTGATCGCTGACATTTAATCCCAAAGTTTTGGCTCATTTGAGTTTATTGAGACGAACAAGCAGGAAGATCTCCAGACGTTTGTTTCCTGTGTGTTGTGACAGCAGTGAAACGCCGACTGTGCAGCTCAACTCACAGCTGATGACGCTAAAGTCACATTTCAGGCAAATTTTAGCTGAATTTATGAACCGTTGGTGCCATTAAACAGTCGTAGAAGAAGAAGACACGACGAGATGACGTCATTAAAAAGGAAAATCAGGTGTATTGGAGCATAATTCACATCATCCTCACAATCAGTCAGACATTAATGGATAAATAAAGCTGAATTACACACAATCAATAAGGTTTAGTCAAATTTAAAGCGGTTAAAATGTGACCCAGCATAACATTTTAGCTTTTAATCCACTTTAAGAGAATATATTAGAGCTGTAAATCATAAAAGAATTTATTTACTCTTCAAAGCACATAAATAAAATCCTTTCTTCATCTCGTGTGTTTTTTAGAATAAAAAACCCAAATTTCTTCTTGGATTGAAAGACTGGATCTGACTTTAAGTGTTTTAGAGGAGAACTCAAAGTGTTTTATTGGAGCTAAAAGTTCACGTTAAGCATCTTAATTGATCTTTTCTTTTAACTTTTAATATAAAAATGAGACTGTGACTTGAGGGAAAATGTAAGTTGAATGTTTGAGGTGTTCAGGAATGCAGCAGATGTGTATTTGGGGGCGGGGGGGGGTGGGGGGGGGGGACACTCTGCCTCCTGCCGGGACTCTTTGTCTGTGATAATGAGGGCTGTGTTGGTTTGTTCCTGACGTCCCGGTGTGGTGACACCTCCGGGCGAGGCGAGGCGAGGCACGCTGCTGTTGCTTCTTCTTCTTTGGTGGTCTCCAAACAAACTCGCTCGTCCTCTCATTTAGATCACAGCTGAGCCGGGGATGATGGGAATCTGGTGCGAGCTTATTTTTGGCTTTACGGTTGGACGTTCGTCACATATTTCATCTCCAGTGAATAACGATGATAATAATAATAGCACATATCAAAATGAGTGATTACAAAGTGATTTACAAGAAAAAGGCTGTAAAGCGAGTGATCCAGTGTTGGGTCGGATCCAGTCGAAGGTAATCGGTCATTAAACCAGTCTGTTCACATGAATGAGTGAATAACAACAGAGCAGCTCCTCAGCCATTAAAAACAATCATTGCCTCCCACTTCACTCCCTTCCTGTGCCCCCCCACTCACACTTAATTGGAAATCCCCCAAAACACACACACACACACCCACACACACACAGTTGGCTTCTCTGAGTGCGTCAGTTCACACCTGCTGTTAGAAAGCGTCTCGAGTGACTTGTGATCCGATCTCACTCCTCTGCTCTGTATTCATAAAACATAAACATCATTTCCATTTGTAAAGACCACAGTTGTTGTTGTTTCTTTTGTGGGACTGACTCTTCCCTCTTCCCTCTTCCCTCGGGGGAAGCCTTAGCCAACACTTCTCTGTTATCTGTTTAGAGGCGGCTGAGATTGACACCAATGGCGCTTTTCCATTATACAGTTCTAGCTCGACTCTACTGGGTTTTGGTACCAGGTTGTTTTCCGATACTATAGTTCCTCCTCAATGTGAGAGGGGTCGTCATAGCACGGCTGTGTGAAACTGTTGTGACGTCGTTTGATACGCGACACAATAGAATTGGGAAATATATCGTCTTAGATTTTGGATATCATAATATCTAATATATGTCTTCAGAGTTGTTTTTTCCTGGTTTTAAAGCTGCGTTACAGTAAAATAAATGATTTTCTGAAACTAACGGACTGTTCTAGCTGTTCTGTTTTGTACCTTTTACCCACTTTGTCATTATATCCACATTACTGATGATTATTTATCAAAAATGTTATAGTGTAAATATTTAGTGAAAGCATCGACAGTCATCTCTAAAATATTGTTGCAATATCGATATCGAAGTATTTGGTCTAAAATATCGTGATATTTGATTTTGTCCATATCGCCCGGTCCTATGACACAAACACATAAACAATGGATGACATGGAGGCGATGGTGACTCTCTGACCAATCAGTGGCCGGCAGTCTGTTGACGTCACATTTTAGTATCGGCTCTGCTCGCTTGGAACCAGATACCAAAACAAGCAGCAGGTACCAGATACTATCCCTGATGGAAACGCAAGAAAACCGAGTCGGGGGGGTGGCAGGACACATTCAGTACATACTGTTAAAGTAATGCGGACATACACGGCCCAGACCACCTCTGAATGTCTCGGTGTGTCTCTGATGCGTTCACACCTGTCTGATCACCTGAGACTCGTTTTAATGGCAGGTGTGAACAGAGTGGTGTAAACAACGGTTCAGCTGTGGAAATGCTCTTTATTTAATTAAAGGCTTCATATTCAGGGGGAAAAATTCCTTAATGCACAAAACCCATCCCATAATTTATACCTTTAATTAACTGCACAGGGCCTTCACAGTAAAGCCCCCCTTCTGATGACAATTCATCAGAAGACCCATTAAAACAACCTATGATTGAGTATTTTTGGAGAAGCATTAAGGTGATTTTTAAGGTTCAAATTAGCCCTTTTAATCCAAATACTGAATTAGAAGTCATTCATTTAGATGTTTCATTTTAATGTAAAGTTTTGTACTCCTTAAAATCTACTTAATTTGCTCATTTTTGATTGTTTTGGTTTTGAAATCAAAGCGTTTTTAAGGGGTTTACTTTTTCAAATTAAGGGAATTTCTTTTGGCCAACAAACGTTTGATTAGATTAAAGTGTTAAAGGGTAAATTAAAGGTTAATTAAAGGTCTTTTAAAGGAATTGTTGACATGTAGACACTCTGGGAATAGAAGTGAAGTTGTCCTCAGGCTGGAGACTCGTTATCACCTGCAGCTCTTATCGATCTGGAGCCGTCACACGTTTAATCTCCTCTCACCCAATCGCAGCGCTCGGCCAGGCGGCTGCTCTGTTTATCAAGCAGAAGAAGAGATTAAGGTGATATCAGCAGCATCCTGCGGCTCTACTGAGCACGCTCACTCTGCTCTTCTTCTGCAGCTTTGATTTCTCTGTTGTTGTTTTTTAGTTTTTACACTCCAGCTGTTCACTGTTCAAACACACAGCAGCTTCGCCAACAGGACGAACTGTGTGAATACAAGCTGAGCAGCGTGAAAGTAAACCCAGCTCAGGCGTGTACAGTATTTTAATGTGCAGGTTCAGGTTTCATGCTGATAAGAGTCGGAGCTGACTGAACTCTGCAGGTTTGTTCATGTGTGGAAACCAAACACACCTTGATGGTTCTGTGCATTCCTCTCTATAGGAGCAGATTACACATTAACTGACATTAATGTGTAACTGCTGCATGGCTCTGTGCCTTTACTGCCACAGTCTTACCCACTTAATACACACACATATATAACTAATGAGCTTGTAGAAGCATGTAAAAAGCAAATAATAATGTTATCTTGAAGTTTATTCATATAGAACGTAAAACGAGCAATGACAAAGGGCTTTACAAGGCAGACACAGAAAAACAAATAAGGAAATAAAGATTATAAGAAAGCCGTGTGACTCTACACAGTGTCTCCTCATAGTTATTTTCATTCATAAATAACCCATCAACCAAGAAAACTCTCTACAGCATGTACAATAATGAAAAAAGTTCAAATATATATTATTTTTGTGCATTCTGAATCACTTTATAAGAAGTCTAAAGGGGGTTTAAGAGTGTTTTTACCGTTCTTAGATGTAAAACATGGGTCAAATTTGACATTACAGTAGCTAAAGATACACAAAAGATACTGAGTAAAGCTTTGTCTCCTTCTAGTCCTCAACCTTGCATTAGGCACAGCTAGGAGATTCCTGTAGGTGGATTAGAGGAGAGTAATGAAGCGTGAAGAGCTTAAAACATAACAAGTAGGATCTTCAAATCAGTTCTAAAACCAGCTGGCAGCCAGTGTGAGGACATTAAAAGGACATTGCAGTAATGTAATCCTGTGGAAATGAAAGCGAGTGTGATGGATGTTTGTTTAAAACTCAAATTGAACAAATTCTGGCCTCGTGAGATGAAAGAAGCAAGTTTAGAGTTGAAGCTGGAGTTGAACGAGGTTGATTTAAGATATTTGTAGAGGTGGACCAAGTGATCATTTCTTTTAATGTCAAATTTTAGCTGCAGAACAGTTTCTAAACAGTTTCTTAAGGTGGAAATGTTTGTGGGATTATCAGGTTTCATCTGTATGTAAACCAGCGTATCGTCTGCATATACACTGAGAACAGGGCGGATCCTCTGAGAACTTTCAGAGGAAACAACAGATCAAAAAGTAGAAGCAGAAGACATATTTAAAATCCTGTCTTTCAACACAACAGCTGATGTGTTTGTAAGTGAGTTTGAACTGTTTTTACAGGAAAAAAAGATTAAAATTCCTCTCAGGTTTATAAACACAACAAGCTCTGAGTCTGCAGCAGCAAACAGATTTGTCTTAACTCTGCAGGCCAGGGTGTGACGAAACAAACAAACCTCTTTCACATAGTAGTGTGCTCACTTCCTGGTCTGGAGTGTGATCTGCTCAGACATCAGTTAGGATTAAACATTCAGTTTCTGAATTGTTATCAAATATCTGACTAAAAGAGAAAGTTACAGTGTTTTTTTCTTCTCTAAAATGTAAAACTGGTCAAATTCAACCCTGAACAGTGTGTGAGGATTAAAAACAAAAATCCAAAGGTTCAATTTTGGAAAGTGGTCACTGTAGTTTAAATGGAAGGACATGTTAAAGCTGCGGTATGCTCCTTTAAAAAACTGAGCTCTTACAGCTGATGGAAATAGGTCTTCATAGGACTGGGCGATATGGACAAAATCAAATATCACAATATTTTAGACCGAATACTTCGAAATCGATATTGTAACAGTATTGTAGAGATGACTGTTGATGCTTTCACTAACACTGAAATGTTTGATAAATAATCATCAGTAATGTGGATATAATGACAAAGTGGGTAAAAACCAGGCGGGGAGTTCTGGTCCTCTGAAATGATGCCAACGCGGAAGTAACTTAAAACTGCATTCTATCAAAAGGCCACCAGGGGGCGACCGTTTTGGTGTCAAAAGGACTTCCGTCTCTATACAAGTCAATGGAGAATTCACCAACTTCTCACTTGATTTCTAACCTCAGTAAACGTTTTCAAAATGTGTTTATGGTCTCAATCGCTAGTTTAAAGCCTTCTTCAATGCAGTATGATGTTCATTTGGGACATTTTGGCCTCCCTGATTTTATATGTGACGATAAAGCAGGGTATGCATTAGGGCGTGGCTACGTGGTGATTGACAGGTTGATTGGTTCACAGGTTCAGGAGGGCCCCTCATGCTCCTCCTGATGCCCATATAAGTAGAATCCCTGTTTTTATTTTTCCCAGCATGCACCTGAAATTTTCAAGATGGCGCTGCTCAGATCCGAAACTATTGGCCTCCAAGCAGCAGTCCACAAACCAATGGGCGACGTCACGGATGTTACGTTCATTTCTTAAATACAGTCTATGGTAAAAGGTAAATAACAGAACAGCTAGAACAGTCCGTTATGTTCAGAAAATAACATATTTTACTTTAATGCAGCTTTAAAACCAGGAAAAGACAACTGATGACATCATTACGATAACCAAAATCTAAGACGATATCTAGTCTCATATCACGATATCGATATAATATCAATATATTGCCCAGCTGTAGGTCTTCACACTGTTTCCAATGATGTGTTCAAATATCTTGTTTTGTACTAAACTATAATATTCAGTGTTCATGTTCTGTATGACACAAAGAAATCCTTTTTTCTTTTAAAGTAAAAGTATTTTTCCTCTAGACAGAAGCTTCCCAACCTCTGGTCACAAGCCTCTAAAACCATAGAAGAAGAAGAAGCAGCAGCTCTTTGGTGTTGTGTTAATAATATCACAGCTTCTGGACTTTGTCCTGAAGTTCCTGTAGAAATGTATAATGTAGTACAAAGTCCAGAAGCTGCTATAAAGAGAACAACGCTCAGCGGTTTCTGCCTTCATCTACTGTGAGGAGACTGAAACTGGGATTAGTCTTTTGTTTCCGTCTCTAAACAAACTTAACGTGACCAAAGTCTTTATAATGAAGGGACGGGTCATTCAGTGCAGCGCTGTGACTCATCCAGGTGTTGTTAGGGAGCTGTTACCGTGGAAACAATAAACCTGGATGAGGCTGATGGTGTTGTAAAGATGACTGGAGCAGTGTGGAGGTGATACTCGGAGCTTCAGGAAGCTTTCCAGCCTTCCAGAGGACATTTACATCAGGAATAACTGGAATTAGCTTTTAGAGATAATATTCCCTCCTCCGTTATCAGACCGGTTGTTTGGGTGTTCGGCCGTCTGCTTAATGAGACGCAGCTGCAGGATGTTGATGAAGATTTAAAACATCATCATTAAAACATCTTTGTGTTCCTCTGCTAAATAAATCTAATATATCTGTGGTGAAGTGACTTTTTCAGTTTGTTTTTTTAAATTTTACTGTAGTTTTAGTGAGTTTAAGAAGTGATGAAGTAGTTTTAGTTGAGTTTTTATTCAGTTTTAGTCTTAGTTTGAGTGTTTCAGGTATTAGATGAAGTCAAACTGAACAGGAAACAGTAAAAAAGAAGATGAAACGACAACAAAAACAAACGATTTTATCTGCAATTCAGTTTAGTTTTAGTTAGTTTTACATTGTTCATTGTAGTTTTTATTTAGTTAACTTAACAATGTTTCCACTGCTAGTCTTAGTCTAGTTTTAGTTTTAGTGAACTATCATCAACATGCTGCTGCTTTCAGTAGGAGCTGCTCTGATTGGCTGGTGGGAAGCAGGTGTTCATTAATAATCCAGATGTTAATATCAAACAGCTGGAGGACTGATGGGGAATCTGGACTATAAAGACTGAAGATGGATTTAGAGAAATTTAAACAACTTTTGGAGAATAAAATGTCACAGAAACATTTAAATTAGACTCAAAAAGGTCCAGAATATCAGATCTTTAAAGTCTTTTGGACTCAGAGACATGAGAGACATGAGAGACATCAGGCTTTGGATACAAACAGAAGATAGTAGATGAATTCATTGTTGGTTTCAGATTCAAACGAGTAGAAAAAAATATAGAAAACTGACAAACTGAAATAAAACAGACGTCAGATTTTTATCGTATTGTCTGAATCGGAGTCTCTGCTGACAGTAACTCTGTGGTCGTCACGGTGACCTGTGTGTGTGTGTGCGCACGTGTGTGTGTGTGCGCGCATGTGTGTGAGATCAGAGCAGAATCAGCTTCATGTCGTAGAGTTTAAACTCAGCTGCATTCTTCACATTCCTGCTTCTGCTCCCAGTTTTCTATCAGTCAGAGCTTTCTGCTGGTTGACCTCTGACCTCAGCACCTGCTTGGAGAGGGGGGGGGGGGGGGGGGGGCGGGGGGTCTGCTGCTGCTGCTGCTGCTCCTCTGGTGTCCGACCAATAAGTGATGAATCATTTAAAGTCGAGACTGTAATGTGACGTCATCAGATTTTTCTCTCCGTCTCTTTTTTTTTTTTTTACTGCTGTGATTTTATGAGTTTATGATGTTTTTGAGAAAAACACCTTCAGCAAACACATCAGCAGACAATGTTATCAAAAGGTAAAATATTATATAGAGTCAACCTCACATCAGACGATCAAAAGGTCAAAAATAGAAAAAGTCTGCAAGTAAATTAATGCCAATTTATTAAAAATCTAACATAGAAGATAAAAGCAAAATCATCATAAATCTTTACAGCAACATTTAATTAATTTAGATCAAAGTTAAATCAGATTTGTAATTAAGTCTTCAGTAATTATTTCACCATCAGATAGTCAGTGTTGAGATAAGTGTTTTAATTTAATGACTGCGGTTGTGTTTAAGTGTCTGTAATCATCCATAAATCAATACATGAAGTCATAGTAGAAACATTAGAGAAGCTTTGTGAGGTGAAGTAGAGCCAAACGGCTTTTAATCTTTATCACTGTGGGAGGAATAAGAAAAAAATACAACAGGAAGTCAGGTTATTATTCATCTTTTATTCATCAAACTTAGTTATTAGAGAAGCTGAAAACAATAAATCATCAATTATAATTCACAGAATATGAGTTTTTGAACTTTTTGATCATACAGAATTTAATCAGTTTGGTCTTTTTTAGTCCAAATTATTCAATTATTATTGTTGTTGTTTTTATTTTGAAAGGTTACTTTTACCCTCCTGTTGACTTCCTGTTGACTTTTGTCCTACCAGGTTTAGTTTAGTTTATAAAGCATTAAATATAAATTATCACCCAAATCTGTGTTAAACCTTTTTATCCGACTTCATTTCAGTTTATTATCAAATGTTTTACACATTAAGGTCAATATTTCTCATTTAAATGAAATTATTCCTCATTTTTAAGTCAAATTTGATCAGAGAGGAAAACAGGAAGTTAAAAGAGAAACATTGAACATTGTTGTAATACTGAAAATGAAATTATGAATTATTTAAACTCAATTCAAGATAAGAGGAAAATATGTTTATGATCATCACAGACTGATAAAGTTTAGCCAGTTTACTTGGTTTACTACATTTGCTGCTGTTCTGTGTTTCACAGTAAAGTGTAAATATGAGTTTATTGATCAGTTAAAATGAGACGACGTCACCTTTAGATTAACGAGCTTCTTTCACTGTTTCCTGATGTTTTAAAGAGAAACCGAATCATTGTTAAATATTAGATCAGTTTCACTCAGACTTTGAGTTTTGGAAACTTTATACTCAAAAAGATTCAGTTGTAGCTTTTTCTTGTTAAGCGACGTTTGTTCTCATGATGGAAAAGAAAAAAAGGAAAGTTTCAGATGAACTGGTCGAGTGTTTTCATTGGCTCGTCAGTTGTTTGGTTGGGGTCAAAGTTCAGGATGTAACATCAGCGTGAAACACATTTTTGTCTGTTTTTACACAAAGTTTGAGATCCTCTGATTTAACGTGACTCTTTATCCTCAACATGCTGAACCTTTACTGGCTGGTCGTCATGTTCTTTTCTTGACTTTCTTTTATCAGAAACAGACTTTACAGAGTTTCAGTATTTAATCTGTTTTATTTCATATGAGCCTGATGTGTGAGTCACGCTGCTGTTTGTGCTGCACCTGCTTTATCTCTGACGTCTGATAGATGTGACTCTAAACACGTAGAGGTGTGTGTGTGTGTGTGTGTGTGTGTGTGTGTGTGTGTGTGTGTGTGTGTGTGTGTGTGTGCGTGTGTATGTGTGTCAGTCTGTGTAAAGCCTGCGTGACCTTTGACCCTCCCCATGCTGACTGTACCTGCTGCCTGTACAGTCAGCTGTGTGTGTGAGAGTGTGTGTGTGTGTGTGTGTGTGTGTGTGTGTGTGTGTGTGTGTGTGTGTGTGTGTGTGTGTGTGTGTGTGACAGTGTGTGTGTGTGTGACAGTGTGTGTGTGTGTGTAGATGTGTGTGTGTGTGTGTGTGTGTGTGTGTGTGTGTCTGTGTGTGTGTGTGTGTGACAGTGTGTGTGTGTGTGTGTGTGTGTGTGTCCGTCCCGCAGCAGATGGACGACTCTGAGTTCGTCCCACTCGTTTAAAAGTCAAAGCGGTCATTGTTCGTCGCTCCGGAGAAGAATGCGATGAGCTCATGGGAGGAAATTTAATTGGACCGTGCTGCAGGCCGAGGCGAACCCCCCCCCCTCCAAACCTCCACCCCTCCTCCCTCCACAACAACTGTAACCCCCCCCCCCCCCTCCCTGAGGCTCTGCTCCACCGGCTGGAAGAGGATTCACAGGAATGTCGTGTAACCCCACCTCAGAGTAAATCTTCATCAAACAATCCGATACTCTGAATTCCTCGATTCCCAGAGTTTCCTTTCTGTCAGAGCAGATCAGTCAGCTGGTCGGGAAGTCCTCCGCTTCCATCAAACATGGATCAGCTGGTAGAGTTCGTCGACACATTTCCAGGAATTTCCTCCATCGTATATCGGACGTGTGAACAGTCGTCGGTTAGTCTTTAAACCTGTAAAGCAGAACCTGAACCAGCTAATCATTAGTGTTGATTGGACTGTCTGACATAAAACACTGATTACAACATATTTAAGCCCTTAAACGTCCTGCATAGATAAATGAGCTTCTATACCTGCTGTATCTAATCTGATACAAACATTATCATCAAATAAGATACTAAATATTGAATCAATCCAGTAACTACTTCAATGTTTTTTCTTATCTTAACTTTTTTCCAAACTGGCAAAAAACTATCCACGCCTCTGAATTGTGTCTCATGTGTTTATTTATTTATTTAAAAGGATTCCCATTAGCTGATGCCAAGACGCCAGCTAGTCTTCCTGGAGTCCAGACAATAATATTTAATAGAAAACAACAGACATTACAATCACAATTAAATATAAAAATATATAAAAATGAAAGAAAAACATTATACAGTCATTGTATCACATAACCCAACCACACTCAATCAAATAAGGTGATGATATAATTAAGGTGTTGAGATTCTTAATCTCCTTTTAAAATCAGCCTTTATCTTAATCTCATGAACCTCACCTGGAATAAAACACTGACGACTTCCTAGAGTCTTAGGTATGGGTAAAGATTGACAACGTTCATATTAAAGCTCCTTAAAACTCTCATGTATCAGATATGATTGGGTCGGTGTTACAGGGTTAAACAATGATGAAGAGAAGAAGGAAAAAAAGACCAAATGTTTCTGATTCCAGCTTCTTAACTCTGACATACTTTGGTCCTCTGTGACATTTAAAGACGTCTCTTTGGAGTTTAATCGACATTTTTCATCATTTTCAGACATTTAATGGATCAAACAGCTGATAAATGAATGGAGACAATAGTTAGTTAGATACTTTACATCTATTCGCTGATTTATCGTATTTTCATCACGTGACCCAGAATATACAAAAATGGAAATATTTCATCTTTCTAAAATGTTTTTGTGTAGTTATTATACATATTTTTTGTTGATTGTTTGACTCGTTTTCATCAGATTTATCGGTGGATCAGCAGGTTGATTTCATTGAGCTGAAAATTGATTATTGGTTAAAAATAGTCGGTTAGTCTTTAAAGTTCAAGTTCAGCTTCTTCATGTGAATATTTTCTAGTTTCTTTTATCCTCTGTGACATTTAAAGACGTCATGTTGGACTTTAATCAACATTTTCTGACATCTTCTAATAAATAAATGGATAATCAATACTGTAAATACTTGTTAGATTCAGTCTTACAGGTTTCACTGATTCATCTGTTAGTATTGATTCAGACTACAAGCTTCTCACTTATAGAAACGTTCTGCTTCTCTCTGTTTTATATCAGATTTATTTGCCTTAATATAAACTTTCACTACTAGTTAAAAGCTTTACAACCCTCACATGTCTCCAGTCTTTAATGAAATATAAGCAGGTTGAGTTTCCAGTAAAGAACATTAAATGGAACGACGACTGAACACTTTCCACCATGTTCTGACATTTTATGGAAACCAGAAATATTCACATGTGAGAATCTGCTATCAGAGAAATTATAATGTGATGAAACATTAGTCACAGCTGAGATGTGGACACATGTTGGGCTCAGAGTCCGGTACATGTGAAGCAGCTGCATCTTTACATCCAGATATCAGATCAGACTCTGACAGACAGCAGGCCCCTTGTTTCCTCTCACAGCTGACTGAGGAGTCTTCCTCTTCCTCCTCTTCCTCCTCTTCCTCCCCCTCGCCTCCCTCTGTCCTCCTCAAGGTCTTCTTCCTCATTAAACGCAGCGCATGTCTTCTGTCTGTGGGAAGACTCACATCTGTTTCTACGGCTAACACGAATCAACAACCTCTTAATAGTGCAGAGATTGAATCGGTTCTGTGTGAGAGACGACAACGTTTGAAGTTTACGACTCGAATCACACGATTAGAGGCTGTAAAACGCATCCAGTGGAAGAGCTGATGATTCCCTGTTAACAGCTCTGACTGCAGCATCATAAAGTTAAAGGTTCAGTGAGTGTGAATCTGCCCTCCAGCTGCAGCCTGAACTATGAGCTCATTACTCAACTTATTAGTTTCTTTACTCTGAGAGAGAAAAGGTTACCAATGTGCTCATCCATCATGTTTCTCTACCTCTAACCTTCAGAGTAAGAGAGAGTCTGCAGATTAACATGTGAAGGTGATTTCCTCATAAAAGCTGATTTACGTTGACACGTGAGATGTTAAGGTGGATCAGTCGACCTGCTGACCTGCAGACGCGTCCTCAACACGTAACACGTTCTCTGCAGCTGTGAACCAGAGCAGC
>NC_084980.1:29966054-30103554 GCF_963691925.1 Scomber scombrus
GGCCTGCTCAGACTCGCCTGAGTATGCAGAGAAGAGAGCGACCAGCGGACAACAGTGGGGGGGAGTTAAGGGGGCAGACCGCTGCTTTAACGTGCTCCAACTACAGTTTACATTCCTGCTCAATGTTTCCCAAAGGTGTCAGTATGAGAGAGTCCTCTCCTCCCTGCAGCTGCTCCTCTTCATCTGCTCACACACAGTGAATCTACAGCTGCAACTAAACTATACTATCTATATCCATCACATCAGTTATTGTCTCAATTCATCGATTAGGTCGTTTGGTCTATAAAATGTTTCTTGAAGTCCTCAAATATCTCATTTTGTCCACAACTCAAACATTCAGTTTTACTGTCATATAGGACCAAAGAAAGCTTTTTATGAAAGACTTATAGTGAAATGATGACAACAGTTTGGTTTAATCCAACACGAGCCTTTTAATGATGAGGTTAAACATGAAAGTATAAAGTTCAGTAAACATGGAGTTCAGTAGAAGCTCTGATTGAGCTGCTGAAGACATCAACGTTCAGTCAGACCTACAGCTCTGTTTCTGTATCACTGTGAGTGTTTCTGATGTTTGTACGTGAAGCTTTGGGAGGTTCACTTCCTGTTAAGTCTTTACTTCTGCAGACACTGTGGTCACTGTCTCACAGGTAATCTGGGCCTGTAGACCCGGACCTTCAATGTGCTTCTCTCTCCTCTCCTTCCTCTCTCTCCTCTCCTTCCTCTCTCCTCTCCTTCCTCTCTCTCCTCTCCTTCCTCTCTCCTCTCCTTCCTCTCTCCTCTCCTTCCTCTCTCCTCTCCTTCCTCTCTCTCCTCTCTCCTCCAACCAGTCGAGGCAGATGTTCTCCCACTGTGAGTCTGGTTCTGGTTCTGAGGTTTCTTCCTGTTTAAATGGAGTTTTTTCTCTCCACTGTCACCAAGTGCTGCTCATGTGTGAATGTTGAGTCTCTTTAAATGAAACCTGAAGAGTTCGGTTTAGACCTGCTCTATGTGTGAAGTACTTTGAGATGACTTTGTTGTGATTTGGCGCTTTATAAATAAAGATTGATTGACGTGTTCAGGAACTGCAGACAAAGTTCATCCAAACGTTTCCTGATCTTCAAACCGTTTATTAACCCTCCATCTCTCTCCTCTCTCTCTCTCTGCAGGAAAGTCCTTCGACATCACGTATGTCCGCCTCAAGTTCCACACCAGCCGCCCGGAGAGCTTCGCCATCTACAAGCGGACCAGAGAGGACGGCCCCTGGGTGCCCTACCAGTACTACAGCGGCTCCTGTGAAAAGACGTACAAGAAGGCGAGCCGCGGCTTCATCCGCACCGGAGAGGACGAGCAGCAGGCGCTCTGCACCGACGACTTCAGCGACATCTCGCCGCTCACCGGCGGCAACGTGGCCTTCTCAACGCTGGAGGGACGACCCAGCGCCTACAACTTTGACCACAGCCCCGTCCTGCAGGTGAGGAGCACGAGACACACTGAGAGTAAAACACAAACAGGAAATGGTGGCAGGAAGCGTCTGAGACATAAAAAGCAATGAAGTCATGTCAGGAACAGACAAACTCTGTCATCTACAGTCCAACTATATTTATCTTCTATATATCTCATTCTAACAGGATATTACATTTTAAACATCATTAGTTTCTTTCTTCATATTAATACAGCCTCCGATGATAAACATTGTTCATGTCTCCACCCGGTTCCTCCTGCAAAAATCAAGCGCACCTACTGAACTCATAACAGCTGTATGAGTCACATGTTTTACTTCCTCCAAGTTTCTGAAGCTTTTCTGAGTGAAGACGACACGAAGCAGGTTGAACACAGACTGAGGTTACAGCTGCAGCCAGTGATTGATCAATCATCTGATTCTCAAAGTCCAACAAACATCTCAAAGATGTTCAATTTGATTGTTTTGTCCAATGGAAACTTGAGATGTTGAGTTAGCTGTCATATGAGGCTCAGTGATAAATAAGTGTTATTAAGATGATTAATTAATAAACTAGTTTTAAAAGCAGCATCAGGTTTGTTAAAATGTACATTTAGTATTTTTGTTGGTTTTATATCATTTGAAATGACATTTGCACCATTTTTTACCAAAAGTAAGACTGAATGCTCCTGAAAATGTCAAATGGTGTAACCACAAAAGAATGATACATATTACATATTTTATCACCTACAGTGTATTTAAGTGGACTTATACTAATAATGACTTCATTTAAAACATGTAAATGTTTCCTGATCTCCATGGTAACCAGAGTAAATGTAATATTTAGAACAATTGTATTCCATTACCTTTATTTAATATAAAGTTATAATGTAAGATCATGCCAAACTAGTTGATATGGTGTTTTATTGACAATTTACTGTTTTTAAGCAAGTTGAATTATTTGGTACAAAGTTTTTATGGTTACACCACTTAGACATTTTTGCCATAATCCTCTAATATATTCTCTCTAAATGGATTAAAAGCAGAAATTTGATGCTGGGTCCACAAAAAAAGAATGTGTGAAGTTATTCATACGTTTATTTTATCATTTTAACCCTTTTTTAAATTTGACTAACAGACAGCTACAAACAGGTTGAATAGAATCAGTTTTCTGGTGATTGATTAATAGTCCGATGGTTTCATGTCCCAGCCTTCATCAGTCCTGTCTGTTGGCTGATATTTGGACATTACATCTTCCCTCCACCAAAGAACAAGCGTCTGTCGTGTTTTTTTCCCAGCAGCCCGTTCTGCTGGACAGGCTGCAGGTTAAAGGCCTGCCAAGAGTTGCGACATGTTGCTAGGCGACGCCCCCGGATTTCCCACTGCAGCAGTTTGGCTCGATCCCCCTGCAGCTGGACGAGTACTTTCCCTTCACTCTGCCTTCCTCCTCCTCCTCCTCCTCCTCCTCCTCCATGTTTCTTCACTCTCTGAGGCTGAAGTTGCTCAATAACTGGAAAGCAGAGACTCTGTTTTACATTCTTCTCTCCTTCTCTGTTTGTTGCATAATGCCGTTCTGACATTTGGAGCTGATTCTTTTGACAGAGCCTGGTACGGGTCAGAGAGAGAGAGGAAATAACTCATTTGTGCTCAAGATTTATCTGTTCTATTCATCTACAACTCATTCAGTCAGTGGGAAGTTTGAACAAGACATTTCCAGTGTAGTGCGAGCTGGATCCAAGCAGCCGTGTCTCCTCCTTCCTCGCTGTGTTCTTCCACCTACATCCATGAGGCTGAGTTTTTATAACTTGGATGTAGGGCTGGACAATTAATCAAAAAATAATCGAAACCGACATTTAGAAACTTAATCTTGCTCATGTCTATTAATGGTGGTGTTCACTGTTGCCATGACAGCAGAGGTTGCATATCTTTAATGATCATTTGAACCCAAACCATGATCTTTACATAGTTCTAATCAAGTAAACTAGACATTAACCACAGTGTCACTCCTTAAAACAGCATTATTGTACCTCCCTAGAGGAGGAAAAGATGTAAGGAAGGAAGGAAGGAAGGAAGGTAAAAAGAAAGAAAGAAAGGACAGATGGATGGAAGGAAGGAAGAGAAGACACAAAGGAAAGATTGAAGGAAGAAAGGAGCGAAAGACAGATGGAAGGAAGGAAGGAAAGAAAGAAAGAAAGAAAGGGAGGAAGGAAAGATGGAAGGAAGGAAGGAAGAAAGAAAGAAAGAAAGGGAGGAAGGAAAGATGGAAGGAAGGAAGGAAGAAGGAAAGAAAGAGAAAGAAAAAAGAAAGAAAGCACAGATGGAAGGAAGAGAAGACACAAAGGAAAGATTGAAGGAAGGAAAGAAAGAAAGGACGGATGGAAGGAAGAAAGGGAGGAAGGAAAGTGGGCCGGATTAGACTCCTCGGCGGGCCGGTTCTGGCCCACGGGCCTCATGTTTGACCCCCCTGCCTTTAAAACATCATTATTTTCCCTCCCTAAAGATCCTCATGTGTGAGGGCAGCAGTGAAAATACATAATCATTCATCAAGGGAGGAGATAATCGTTCATTAATCGTAATCCAGGTTAAAAGTTCAATTAATCGGGATTTAGATTTTTGCCATAATCGCCCAGCTCTACTTAGAGGTCGTCTTAAGGAACATGAAAGTTTTTACACCACACAAGTATAAAGAATATCCACATCTTAGTCCAGGATCAAATAAAACCTTATTAAATCCAAGAGATTCACAGAGAGAGAAGATGGTGTGAGGGTTAATTCTGGTAAATTGAGAGCTTGGTTCTTTTCTCCGAGGCCTGTTTTTCTTCCCACGATCAATGACGTAAAGAACAAGAACAGGAACATGATATCAGCTCCAGTGGCACCGTGATGTCGTCAGATTGTCCTCGATGCTAACGAAGCATATCGACCCGTTCTAACACATAAACATCTGCCGGTGTGCTAACTACTTGGCGGTTAGCCCTGCTTACAGCTCACTGTGAATGTTTTGCTCATATCAGGTGTCTTAAATCAAGCGTTATGCCGATCCATCCAACAGATGATGAAAACAGACCGTAAACAAAGTCAGAGGATCACCAAGCTGATGTCAAAGAGTCTTTGATACCAGGTTAGATTCAGTAGTCTGTAGCATCCAAGCTAGCAGCTTCGTAGGATTATGTTCTGCTTCTGTTAAAAGTTCCTTAGATTTAATGCAAATGTTTCTAAATTGAGATGAGCTCCGGTTTGAAACCAACAGCAGGCAACACAAACACACAAGAATAAGTAATGCATGTGCAGGGAGAAACACAGGATTATAAAGATGAGATTTAAGTTTAATAAATCAACACTTCTATCTGATTGAAGAAGGACCTTTTGATTGTCAAATGAAGAGTAGACGGCGGTCTTTATTAACCTGTGGCCTTTTGTAACAGAACCAAATATACCTGCACAGACACATGATGCAGATATAAACAGGTAAACATGAGTGAATGATTGTGGTGATGGAGGAGCAGCTTCAGGTCTGCCAGCCTCCCTGCTGGGTCAACCTTTCTTTCCTTTCCCTCCATGTAAATGAACAGAATTAGCTCTGCGGCTCAGCTGTAAACTTCCTTATTTGACTTGTAGGCATGAAGCTATTTATACTGAAGCTGTGGACTCTTTTTTGGAGGCGGCGGGCTGTCGGAGGCGTCAGACGGCTGTTTGTCGCTCTCTGACATTCCTGCCGTCTGTCATCTGTGAGCTCTGAGAGGGAAATAACCACCAGCTGAGACGGTCAGCGGACATCACTCTGTTTTATTCTGGAGCTGTGGTTCAAACCTTTTCAGCCTGTGACCCCTTAAAATAAAGCAGCGTCACAGGTGTCAGATGTCTATGAGCTGAGTTTTTACCCCCGAACCGGTCAGATTGTGTCATTTGAGTGAAATGTTTGTTGCTGGAGGTGAGGGGTTTTTATTATCTCATTCATCATCTCTCAACCCTTCGGATTTATCTTGTGACCTGTTGGACGGTCTACAAAGCTGCAGAGGCCTTTAAAAGCCTTAAAATAGCACTAAATTGTTTCACATTTAGATTTATACGGTCTTAAATTTAACACAGACATTTATTTCTCTTCCTGTCAGTCATGGCTGAACTTAGATGTCTTCAGCGGCTGAATCAGAGTGTTTACTGACTGACTTTTCACCTTCACTGACCCGCCTGTATACTGAACTTTGTACTTACATGGTCTTTAACCTCATCATCAAAAGGCCTGTGTTGGATAAAACCAAACTCTTGTCATACAGAGATGTCAAAAAATCACTTTAATGTCTTTATATTTAAGTCAGTTATACTTTATTTTACAACTCTCATCATTTCATTACAAGTCTTTCATAGAAACTTAATATAAAGTTTCTACTTATTATCATTTAGGTTTATAAGAAAGAGTTAGTGTTAAAGGTAGTTTATTAACCCTCCTGTTGTCCTCAGGTCAATGAAGGAATGGAAGAAGGGAGGAAAGAGGGAAGGAAGGATGGAAAGGAGGGAGGGAGGAAGGAAGGAAGGAAGGAAGGAAGGAAAGGAGGGAGGAAGGAAGGAAAGGAGGAAGGAAGGAAAGGAGGAAGGAAGGAAGGACAGGAGGAAGGCAGGAAGAAGAAAGGAAAGGAGGGAGGAAGGAAGGAAGGAAAGAAAGAAAGACAGGAAGGAAGGAAGGAAAGAAAGAAAGACAGGAAAGAAGGAAGGAAAGGAGGAAGGGAGGAAGAAGAAAGGAAAGAAGGAAGGAAGGAAAGGAGGGAGGAAGGAAGGAAGGAAGAAGGAAAAGAGGGAGGGATGAAGGAAGGAATGGAGGGAGGGAGGAAAGGAGGGAGGGAGGGAGAAAAGAAAAGAGGAAGGGAGGAACGAAGGAAAGGAATTTGACCCGGGAGGACGACACAAAGGTTAAGTGAAGAAGAAATCCTTGAAAGAACTTCGAATAGTTTGACAGAGATCAATTTAAAGCTAAATATGAATTCATATAAACAGCTGACCGACTGCACACTGACGAAAAGTTACTCTGGTAAAAGAAGAGTGATTTGTTGAAGGGAGCTGATTAAAATGAGTCAACTTTGGCAAATTGGTGCTTTTGACGAATGTGAAACTAGTCTTTACAGGTCCGAGCAACGAGGGAACAAAGCTGTAACGTTTAGATTTCATTAAGTGATTAGTTGGCTGACAGAATTATACTATAATCAATCATTTCAGTCATTTTTTAAAGCTTCTCTAACGTTTCCTCATCATATGTCTCAGTAAACTGAATCTTTTGTTTGGGAAGGTTTGTTGGACAAAATAAAACATTTGAGGATTTTCTCTTTGACTCTGAAACCAGCATGTTTCACAATAGCTGAGATTTTATTGGAAAAACAATTAATAGAGGAAAAAAATGGGTAGGTTAATTGATAATGAAAATAATCATTAGCTGCAGCCCGAATACTATTATATTAGCTGTGTTGCACTATCCAGCTTTATGTAACCCTGCTAAAGGTGTGGTCTGGGAATTCATGGTGCAATTAAGTCTCCTGAATAAACTGTAATTTATTGTCTGGGTATCTAAGCTATGTTGTTTCCAAGGAGAGCAGTTCCCTGTTCCCTGCTGGCTAATGTGTTAGCAGTTAGGTCACCGATTAGCCGTCTGAATCGTCACTTTGTCTCCAAACTTCTGAAACATTTGGACTTTGTGTGTTTAGCGACGTGTGCACGATCTCCTCTGCAGGTGTGCTGCAGCAATAATGTGTAAAAGTAAAAGTAAAGAGTAACCAACAAGTGGAAATGCTGATGTAATTAAGTGCAAGTATGTCAGTATTGTCCACCAGTAAAGTCCTGCTGTAAATCCACATGCTCACGTTCCACACTGACAGACAGTATTTGTCTCCTGGCTGCAGGACGTCTCTGCAGCCGGGGTTTGTTCCCAGCCTGCAGTCTGCTGCAGCTCAGCTGAATGTTCCCAGAGGAGTTTCAAACTCCAGGCAGCATTCTTCCTTCAAGAAAACACATGTCTCGGCCGAGGCGTTCCACTCTGCCACAGAGCACAGACGTGATTGATAGCAAACAAATGTTCTGTACAGTGTGGAGTGTGTTGACTCAGTTGAGAACCTGCACGGGCTTCCTGGACCGGACAGTTTGAAGAGCTGCAGCTGCCGGATGGATGCATGAGCAGTTTATTCTTCATGAGTTGTAAAGATGAAGTTGGGACGTCTAAGCGTAGCAGGAAGCAGTCACATGACGAACCAGCTGACAAAACCAGCTGCAGAACAGTTTTTAACAATGTCAAGCCTTCATCAGGGCCAGAAACTAAACATCCATCAGAGTTTAGCGACAGGAACGTGACATTTCGCTTATAGTTTGGTTTCCTTTGGGGTTTAAGCCTAATTCATGTCACATTTTAGGTATGTTAACCTCTAAACCACAATAAATGACAGAAGATCCTTTATGGTGGGTCATTGACAGGTCCAGGACAGATTCTCCTTATGTTACATGTTCTTGAATGAACATGTTAAAAAATGTGTGTCACTTGGACACTTGCTAACAACCTCTTCAAGTGTAGAATAAACAGGAAGACTGGAGTATAACCAGCCCAGTAGAGAGGAGCCTCTCAAGGGAGGTTGAGGTGAAAGGGGTCACTTCAGGTGGTTCGGGCTCCACTCTCTGGAGGTTTTCCAGGCCTGGGAGGAGAGCTGGGGAAGGGTGGGAAGGATTACATTATTCCATCTGGCCTGGGAACACCTCATCTAACCCAGTAACAGCTGGATGATGTGGTTATGGGAAGGAACTCTGGGCTAAAACCAGGGGAACACCTCTGCAGCCTTCGGTGGTCTCCACGCCTTCAGACATGAACATTTTCATGAACGTGTTAATGTTTGTTGGCTTTGTGTCTGTTTCTGTTGTTCTTCCTGGTGAGAAATACAGAACACACAAACAAATGACGTCATGGCTCTATGTTGGCCCGTTGCTCCACCACTCCAGACACCAGACTGAAATATCTCATCAACAGTTTGAAATATTGTCATAAAGTTTTGCTCAGACATTTATGGTCCCAACAGGATGAATCCTACCAATTTTGGTGTTCTTGCAGCATCATGAGGTTTACATTTGAAATATTTCAATGAATATTTGAGGCAATGCCATGAGATGTTGTGCAGATGTTTATCTTCCCTCAGTGAACATGGCTGTAAACTCTACTGTCCAGTTTCTCAGACAGACATTAAGACTAGTCCTACACTAAAGACAAGATTCTGTGAAAATATCCATTGAGAAACAAGTCTAGTCTTGGACGAGACCAAATCCCTGTCCGGGAAATCAGCCCTAAGGGTGTTTTCAAACCAGTGTAGCTTAGTCCGGTTGAATGAGAATCGTGGTCCAATCTTGACTAACAACCAAGTACATCATCTTATTGATATTTGAGCAGGTATGAACCTCTCAACCAGTGGGAGGAGAGAATGATCTCACCTGGCTTTTAGTGATGCATTTGAGTTGCTTGAGAAAAGAAACACCCTTCGTCTGACTTAAATATGATATGATGGAAGAGTCCTGGTGGAAATCAAGGCTGTGTTAAATCTTTAAACTGTGAGAGCAGTTGAGAATCAATCTTTGCAAAGACTTGGTGATTTGTTTTAAGAATGAGAAGAACTATAAGAAGAAGAATGAAAGAAAGAAACCCTCCTTGGCTTTGCTGACAGGTGAGCTTCCTGTTCGAAACCGTCAGGAAAGCAGTTTAGTCTGAGTCACGTCTCTGGTGCAGCTGGTGGGTGAATCATTCCCAGCAGTCTTGTGAGGATTTAACATCAATGTGCAAAGTTACAGGAGGAGGTAGAAGTTTTCCTGAGTAGGCGGATAAATGTTCAGTACGTTCAACCTGAACATGATTTAAAACCCAGACGAGAGAAAAGCTGCTTATATTTAACTCCTGCTGCTTCCTGTGTGACCTCTGCGGTTTCATGTGCAGATCTCTTTGCTCTGGAACAACTTTCACGTGGATATTTCATCACTATAAAAACTTGAAGTCTAACGATTAAATTTGCACTGGTGGAAAGAATATGTTTTTAAAAGCCATGTGATGTCTTAGAGAAGGCCAAAAGCCTGTCAGCAGATAGTTAAACTGTCATACTGAGTTCGGTAATCTGAAATCTTTTGGAGGGAAAACATTTGGAAAACCGCAACGTTGTTGAGTCATGAACCATTAACTTCACATGTTCCTAGCAGCGTTAGATATCAAATCCGATATGGATTAATATTAATTCTCATGTTTGTACTTTCCTGAAAGCAGAAGCAAACCTTGAAGCCAATTTTTTTTGTTCTGACTGGGTTCAGACCTTTCTGCTCCGAGCTGTTTGTCTTCAAGCAGCTGCTGTGAGCTCTCACTCTGCTGTGCTGAATAAAAACCTTTGGGTCTGATAAGCTTCCTGCTGATACTGGACAAAGCTATCACTGGCCTTCGCTCTTGTGTTTCCCATGAGCCTTTCACACAGGCGAGATGTTGAGTAACTTTCTTTATCCTCCGCGCTGAGACAATGTGGCCGAAACTGAACAGGTGTGCCTCAGTAATTCTCTCCATCTGTGCTTCAAATCATAAAGCCAAGAAAATAAATTCCTTTTCACTGAAAATGTCACAGTTTGAGTCCTTGTTTCTGGTGTTGCGTCACTGTTTTCAGTGTTTCCCACAGCTTGAGGACTAAAACCACCTCCCTGTTTTCATCATAATAGATTCATGATTCAAGCTTCTTTGATGCAAAAAATGTCTGAAAACTCTGACACAACGTCTGTATTCACTTTTTTTGTTTTTCTCAGCTTTCATTGCAGCAACATGACTGGATGTTGTTCAGTTGGTCGGTCCTTTGTTTTGTTTCAAACTGAAATGACTCAACTATTGGATTGGTTGCTTTGTAATGTTCCCTGAGACCCTTACCTCACTAGAGATACTAGCTTGGACTTGAACTTTTAGTTTCAGTTTGGTGTTCTTTACAACGAGCATTTCAGCTTCACAGAGCTTCTGTTCTGGCAGAGCACACAACTTTTCTGTTTCTGTTATATCTTTGAGAGAAAAGTGAAAGTTTAAAAAGTTGTTAGTCCTCTCATACTTAGCTGTAGAAAGGTTTTTTTAGAAGGTCTTAAGATGCCGGCACAGTCTATCAGAACTGCTTGTTTTACAATTTCAGGCAGTATAAGATAAATATTAAATCATGCAAAAATATTCCAATAGAGCCCGAGAATATAATTATAAACTTGGAAATGTGCAGAGAACATTACTCTGAGGTTTTCATTTTTGGTAAAACATCCAAAGAAGTTATTTTCATGTCTCCTACTATCATCTTTATAATACACAGATTTAAATACACAGCCTGCCAGACTCTGCTGTTGATTGGTAGTCTTGATGTTTCTAACAGTGCGTGTTTGTTGTGTCTTCTGCAGGACTGGGTGACGGCCACCGACATCAGAGTGACCCTGAACAGGCTCAACACATTCGGAGATGAAGTTTTCAACGACCCCAAGGTCCTCAAGTCCTACTACTACGCCATCTCTGACTTCGCTGTGGGAGGAAGGTAAAGACCCGAGAAAAGATCTAATGCACACAAACTTAAATAAGTAAAGTAGTTCATGAATTAAAGGAGTTCCTTCAGTATCCAGACAAAGCTAATGAACCCAACTCAATACAAGCAGCTTTGCTAGCAAATTTGATTAAAATAAAACATCCACATGTGTGTTATGGGGGAAATTAAAGAGCCAAATATAATTTTTTTTAAATACACAATGACCACTAAGTTTCCCATCATGCTGCCTCACTTCTTAACAGGTTGCAGTGTCATGAAGTCAGCAACAGAGCTGAGTAACAATAGTTTGCCGTGATACATAAATAAATATTTTGGTGATGATGAAGGATACTTGAGCTCATCTGACTGGACAGAACAGGTTGGGAAACACTGAGTCATAACTGACCAGAATAAATAATGTACTGTGCCACAATATAAAGTTGCAACTCTAAATACAGCACAAAGGTGTCTGCAGGAAAACGATCTTTTTCTTGTTTCCTCTCGAGTGTGAACATGATTCAGCAGCCTGCGGTTTGTGAAACCTGCTCAGACAAAGAAAACTCTCCTGAATGACTGAGTGCGGTCTGGTGGTCTTGATGTGTCACTGTGTGGTCTGCTTCCCTGTGGCCTGGTCAGGAATCCACATAAGAACTCCTTTTCCTACACGTCTGAAAAAAGGTTTCGACAGGCATTACAAGAGTGTTAAACGGGCTGCCAGTCTGCGCCGCTGCACAGCCTCTGCAGCCATAATCTGTTTGAAATGTGGAGCAGATTTCCATTACACAGCCTGCATTCCTGGCATTCCTGGCCAGCAGGGCTGGATTACAGGGAAACCGGAATGGGGCGGACTGACTGCCATGACGGGCGGAAGAAAAGAGACGAGTCTTGAGTGGGAGCAGCTGTCAGAGATAGAGGAAGGGTTTCTGAGGAGCCCCTAAAGTACCTGAACATGTTCACCTGGAGCTGAAAAGGACAACCAGCTCATGTTTCTTCAGCTCTCATATATCAGGAAAACAGAGTCCTGCTCATTTATTATATTCTGAAACTTCCAACACTGTGATGGATGTGACCCTCTTATGGATGAATCATCAGCACAACCAATGAGAAAATCTGCTTTATTAGAAAAGAGTCAAAACCCTCAGTTAGAAATGTCAAATCACAGAGCTTCATGTTCAGTTGCTGTGCAGGTGAAGATAGGTTCTTGTTGGATGAATTTAGAAATATTAATCAATTACTTTTTGGATTTATGGTCAGTTGTGCAGATTCATTGTGCATCATGTTATTATCGCTTTCAGTCTGAACTCTGCATCAAAGTCCAAGTTTAATTTACTTAAGCAATAGTAAAGGAAACCAAAAGATAAGTCTTATTACTGAGTCATGGATGTATAAAGAGCAGCAGGTCTGTTTGTCTGTTGACCGAGTCAGAGAGGCCACAGCAGACAGGATGAAGCCATAAAACAATCAGAAAATACTGTTTTATTTATGTGATTCATGGCTTTGTTCTTACCAACGCCGCTCCCTCTATTCATTCACTCGATCACCACTACTCTCTCTTTCTGCTATCACACCCAATCCTTCATAGTGTGCCTTCAAGTCAAAGTCTACAGTCTAGTTGCTCACTAGCATCAACAATAAGTCTAGTTACTATTTTCAGTCGAGGCTAACTTTCTAGAAGCTCAGTAAAATCAAAGATAAAAGTCTGGGTTGTTGTTAACTTCTGTAGCTAACTTATACTGAAGTATATAAACCCAGTGAGTTGCTGACTTGACGCAACATTGAGTCAAAAAGCCTTAGTAGCTAACTTAAGTAAAGACAAGTTAGATTAAGGTAAAATGAACACGCTAGTAGCTAACGTCAAAGATCTAAGTGTACGTTTTAAATTAAGTTCTAGTAGCATTATCACAACTAGCTTACTAACATGAAAGATTAAAGTGCGTTTGCTATCTTAAAATAAACATTTCAGAAGAAGAAACAGTTTATAAACTACGAAGATGTGAAGACAAGTATCTAATATTTACAGGAGTACATCAGAGCTAATATAGCTAATAAAAAGTCTCATATAGCTAACGTAGAAGCCCCAGAAGACGGTTAATTTGTTCCCTTTTTACCTTTAATAACTGTTGATAATGTAAAAGGGCTTAAATGTTTTTGTTTACTGAATGTTTTCAGTCAGAGCAAAGAACTTCTTTTTACCTCTAAACTGTACTTCACAATCTGTACTTAGTCACGTTTGCACCACTGGATAGCAATGTGAGGAATGTAATCCCATCATCTAACTAAGATTACATTCCTGACTGTTGCTGTTGAAACACACTGATTTCTGTTTGTTCAGAAAACAAGCACACAGGAATTTATGAATTTTTAACTTTTCTATATTGTGCAAGTGGTCTTTTTTTTATGTAAAAGTTTTGCTTTCAATGCTACATGTATGTAACAAGCTATGTGGCTGTTTGGAGATGGCAGTCCAGCTTTTAACAGCATTGTGCAACTTTTTGCATTAGTTGTATTAGCCTCTTTATAAACACAGCCTTCCTTCCTGCCGTCAGTTTTTCCACGTCTCTCTGCCAAGAAACACCTGAGACAATGAGCAAAGTCTGCTGCCGAGCAAGTCCTGGCCTGTTGTGAGGGGCTCTTCACCCCAGGAGCTTTCACAAAACTTTACCTCAGTCACCGAGCAGAAAAACCTCATCAGAATCAGAATCAGAATCAGAATCAGAATCAGAATCAGCGCCACATCGTCCACTCATGACCAGTTCAACGATGTTATACCCAAACACCATCAGAGAGGTCATCTTCACCTTTCTTAGTTAATGAATAGGTCGAAGTTAGCTGTGTAAATACTTGAGGTCTGATCAAGGGGGGATGATGGGTCTGGTTGGATCTGTGTGTGTGGTCCAGGTGTAACAGGTGTGTCTCTCTGTTGTCAGGTGTAAGTGTAACGGCCATGCCAGCGAGTGTCTGAAGAACAGCGGCGGACGGCTGGTGTGTAACTGCAAACACAACACCGAAGGCGACGACTGCAACGTCTGCCAACCGTTCTTCAACGACCGGCCATGGAGGAGAGCGACGTCCGACAACCCCAACGAGTGTCTGCGTGAGTCTGCTGCCACTAAACTGATCTGCTTAACTTCTGATACCTTACTTACTGCAGCCACAGTATAACGTGGGTTACTGCATCTACGACTGCTTTATGGCACTTATTACTGCTTTACTACTGCTAATGTCGTACAACACCCCTCTGCTGCTTTATTACTAATTCTACTTTACTGCTTTTACTGCTTCTACTCCCAATGTTCCTGCCTTCCTGCTGCTACTGACTGCAGCTGTATCGCTTTACTACAACAGCTACTACTTTACTACAATTACTGCTGCTTTACTACGACTGTTACTGTGTTACTTTGGCTTTTACTACTTCACTACATCTGAGATTACTACTTAATATGTCTTTTATTACTGCAAGTGCTACAACTCTGATTACATGTACCACTGCGTTATGATACGTAGCAGCTGCTACTAATAATTATATAAACCAATAAAGTAAACAGACAAGGATTGACCCATAGCAACGAGCACACACATATTATACTATGTAGATGACTGTTGCAGTTCACTTTGCAGTAACTGATCTGAGGCCATCCGGGTAGGGGGGGGATTGGGGGGGATTGGGGGGGATTGGGGGGGTGGCCTCAGTGTTAGTCATGACAGTCTCTGGGGGATTCTGGGAACTGTAGTTCTTGTTCATAATATGAGAGTGCAGATGCATGACTAACTGTGTTCAGGGAACATGAGTGTTTTTCTTCTCCCACAGTCGCTCTAATCCCTCCAACACACTCACATCAGCACAGGAAGCTGGAGGAACCTGATAGTATGGAAAAGTCACATTTAGAGTTTTTACCTCATTTAACCCTGATTTTACACAGTTGAGTCCAGGTTTCATCCAGTCTGTTCAGCACGCTTAATACTCAGGGAGACAGAAAATACAGTATTTATAAGAATGGAGAGAGGCTCTGTTACTGCTTTACATCTACTGACACTTCTTTACCAGAGGTGGAAGAAGTACTGAAGTAAGAGTAGTATTACTTCAATAAAAATACGACATTACAAGTAAAAAAGTCTTCCTAAGTAAGTAAAAGGCAGCAACATGTATCATATGACTGTTTCTGCTTTGTTTGATCTGATAAAGCTGCTACTACTGAGGTTTTTATTACTATTATGTCTTTTATTGACAAAGTTGCAAGAAAGACAGACTTTAACAGATGTGAGGTGTTCTTCATGTAGTCATATATACCGGAGCTTTCAGAAAAATCCCAGTTTCCCAGCCATAATTACAATTTGGAGATAGATGTGCACACTATCTATAAGTGGAAAACTCATGCTGTAATTAAGGTAACTCTAATGCAACATTACACTGTTCCTCTGTAACACAAGAGCAGGCAGTAATCCACATGTAGCCTGGTCTAAAGTGAGGGTTAATCAGTGCTGTATAATGAATCTCTCTCTCTCACTCTCTCTCTCTCTCTCTCTCTGTGTCTCTCAGCCTGTAACTGCAACGGGAAGAGCTCTGAGTGTTACTTCGACGCTGAGTTGTACCGGGCCACAGGTCACGGAGGTCACTGCAGAAACTGCGCCGATAACACCGACGGCCCCAACTGCGAGCGTTGCCTCGACAACTACTACAGAGACCAGAGCGGCAGCCGCTGCCTGCAATGCAGCTGCAACAGCGTCGGTGAGTCGCAGCTCAGACTGAAGAGAAAGAAGCCAGAGACCTGTGATGAATATTAATGTTACTGGACTGAAACAAGCTGCGGTTCCGTCTGTGTGTTGGGTCGGTACAGAAACATACCATCAGACAGCAGCTTTTAACAACAAGAACATCTCTATAAGTCTCATTGTGCATCATGAAGCAGGATCAAATTTTAAGCTTTTTCTTTAAGTGCAAATCAGTACTTTGAAATAAAAGGTTAGTTCTTGAATTGGGTCTTACAGAGGTTTGTAACAAAGACTTATTATAAGAAGCGTCTCAGATTAAAAGATCAGTTTAGTTTGCATCATAAAGGAAATGTGTTTTTGTCACCATTTGGATGTGAAAGAAATGGTTGAAACACATTCAAACTGACTCCAAACAACACATTTAAATAAGTGGAGGCTGTTTGACCTCAGTCAGATGATTGGTGATTAACACCTAATGTAGATTATGGTTCAAACACAAAACACATCACATCAAAAGTTTGTGATATGAAGCTGTAAACAAAACCACGTCACTGCACATGCTCAGTAGCGTCTGCTTTACACAGAACTACTCTCAGAGACTGAAAACATGATCGTTGTTATTAGTCTTTGGAGCCGTTTTTAAACAAACTCTTCATAATGATAGAGAGATAGATAGATAGATAGATAGATAGATGGATAGATGGATAGATGGATAGATAGATAGATAGATAGATAGATGGATAGATGGATAGATGGATAGATAGATAGATAGATAGATAGATAGATAGATAGATAGATGGATAGATGGATAGATGGATGGATGGATGGATGGATGGATGGATGGATGGATGGATGGATAGATGGATGGATAGATAGATAGATAGATAGATAGATAGATAGATAGATAGATAGATGGATGGATGGATGGATGGATGGATGGATGGATGGATGGATGGATGGATGGATGGATGGATGGATGGATGGATGGATGGATGGATAGATAGATAGATAGATAGATAGATAGATAGATAGATAGATAGATAGATAGATAGATAGATAGATAGATAGATAGATAGATAGATAGATGGATGGATGGATGGATGGATGGATGGATGGATGGATAGATAGATGGATAGATAGAAACTTTATTGATCTCCTAGGGGACATTTAGGGTCCAAGCAGCTTAATACACGTAGAGACATCACACATAACACACACATACAACATATGTATAAATACAAGTTAAATAAGAATAAAGATACATGAAGGAACATGTGACCCATTGCAGCAGCCGCTGGGTTTGTTTCTTTATTATGAAGAGTTTGTGACGTGTTAATAATAGATTTTGGACAACAATGGAGGAATAAGATATATGAGGCTTTGATACACACACAATACCTGTTAGTAGATCGGTTCACTGTTGGGATGGATCCAAACGTGAGGAAAAAGGGAAATGTAGAAAATAAGCACCCTTGCAGATGTTTTGATTGTAAAAACACTTAACAGTGTATAAATGTACGTAAACTGTTAATGTGAAAACATGCAGAACCGCTGGAATGGACTTTATGGTTTTAGTGGTATTTTATAAATGTGGCAGCAAGCCGCCGTTTAATGTGAAGCAGCTGCTGGCACAGTTACACCACTTCTGTTAACGGGAGCTGATTGTTTGCACATGGTGGAAGGTTAATGTGCTGACTGTGTGTGTGTGTGTGTGTGTGTGTGTGTGTGTGTGTGTGTGTGTGTGTGTGTGTGTGTGTGTGTGTGTGTGTGTGTGTGTGTGTGTGTGTGTGTGTGTGTGTGTGTGTGTGTGTGTGTGTGTGTGTGTGTGTGTGTGTGTGTGTGTGTGTGTGCAGGCTCGGAGTCTCCCCAGTGCGACAACAGAGGAGTGTGTGTGTGTAAACCTGGAGTGACCGGAGAGAAGTGTGACCGCTGCCAGCAGGGATACCACAGCCTGACGGAGGCCGGCTGCAGGTAGCGTATGACATCACTCCGATCAGCTGTTTCACCTCCAGCTGCATAAAAAAACCAAATGAGAAAAATGTTTTGCCACATGTGTTTTTCCCAGTTCTGACAGCGTAAATGTCCCAGAATCCCGTAGTTTAGATAACACACAAACACTGTCCAGCTTTTAAGGAACATTACGGGAACTTATCTTGTTTTCTTTCTCCTCCAGAATCAGATAAGCTGGATATCAGCGTCCAGTAGAGCTGAAACAATTAGTGCATAAATAAACGAGTTAAATGACCGAAAACAACTTTAACAAACATTATTCTAGTGTTTATTTTTAAGTAGAAAACACTGATTCCAGCTTCTTCTTCTGTTAGTAAACTGAATATCTTCGGGATTTAGATGAAGCAACACATTTGAGACAGTTTGCTGACATTATACGACACAAATGTCTCCCATTAATCTGTTTGGCCTGTTGAGCAATTGTTAAAAAGTTATAGTTCATACATGATGTCCATTTATCTTCCCAACACTCCGTTAAACACTGATCCAAGTTAGAAAAAGGACAGAGAGAAAAAAACAACTGTATTTAATGAGTTTTTAATTCTAATTATTCACTAAATGAAACTACAGAGATGAAGCTCAGTAATGTTGCTGCTGTAGTTAAAACATTTCTCAGTTTGATCTTTTTTTGTTGTGGATGGAAAGTTGAAGCACGTCACATGAATTACTGCATCAAAAAAGCTGATGAAGAAATATAATTATTCTTCAGCTTTCTTTAATGAAGGTTTCCTTGTGACCTGCGAGGCCTAAAATATGTATGTTTGTATCTGCTACTACTTCTGTTATCTGTTGATTTAAAACCAAACATAAGGGAGTAAAAACATGCAGTAACTGAGATCTGTTATCATACAAGCTGTTACATAATAAGGGAGAAAAGATGCATGGATTGAATAAAAAACAGAGCATTTTCTCTACTTTTAAACCCTCCAGGAGGCTGTAAGGCCATCAAACAGACAAACCTAAAGAAAGCAGCTCCTTTATGTGAAGTCATGTTAACCCTGCCTGCTCTGTGAGCGCCCTCTGCTGGCAGAGTTGAGCATCTTCAGCTCTAACCCATGACTCTCTTTGATCAGCTGTTGTTCATGTAAACATGAATCATAAGTTCATCTGACACTTGTATTAATAACTCTTTCTCTCTCTCTTCCTGTCAGGACCTGCTCTTGCTCGCCCTCCGGCAGCACGCAGGAGTGTGACGTCAACACCGGACAGTGTCGCTGCAAAGACAACGTGGAGGGCTTCAGCTGCGACAGGTAACACACACAACAATACAACATAACACACTGAGGCCATTTTCACACCTGGAATATGTGAGATTTTCAGCTTCATCATGCTGTTAAAGGATGAATTCACTGTTTTTTTTAGTCCATCTTAAACCAGCAGTCACGTGTCCATATGAACAGTAAAGAAGTTTCCATCTCTGTAATCATTCCTGCTGTTCATACTGACTATTAAAAGATCTCCTTCATATGTTAATTAACCCTGAAGAGTAGGGTTAAGACCTGCTTTATGTGTAAAGAGCCTTGAGATAACTTTGTTGTGATTTGGCGCTTTATAAATAAAGATTGATTGATTGACTGATATGTGCTTTCAATGTAAAGTGATGGAGGACTGTATCACAGTGTTTCCACACAGTCATTTAAAATAGATGATGAGCTTCTATTGAGCTTCATCAGTGTGAGTTAGTCATATCAAGTGATATCTGACACATTTACAGTGTTTTTAGCATCAGATTCCCTCTTAGTGTTTCCCTGTTGAGCTGTGGTGTAACCATAGTAACACAAAGACTTTGGTACTAAAAACACTGAAGATGAAGATTTGACTCATTTGGACGCTGAAGCTTCATATTAGCTTCAGATCAACTTTTAAGCGCTTTATTAGGAACACCTATGCTATTTAATGTAATCCAATACATCAGTTTATACAGGTTTTGTTGACATTGTCAGAAAGGTGATGTTTCCACTTGATGTTTATTATGGAAGCTGTAGTCATGTGTTTTATATTTGTAACTGTAAAATTCAGCAGCAAATGTGAAGAAAAGTGAAAGAAAAGGGACCTGCATCAGAGTGATGATGATGATGATGATGATGCTATTCTACAGGAGGAAGGTGAAAGCTATTTGCTCTAACATCTTGTCGTCATGTTTGTGTTGCTCAGGTGTAAACTGGGTTTCTTTAACCTGGATCCCAACAACCCTCAGGGCTGCACACCCTGCTTCTGCTTCCAGCACTCGTCTGTGTGCGACAGCGCCGAAGGCTTCAGTGTTCACTCCATCAGCTCCTCCTTCTACAGAGGTAACACGCCTGCAGGCCGGACGCAGGGGGAATAACCCCTTTACACTGACCCACAGTGATGTGTGTGTGTGTGTAGGTGGTATTATAAAGTGCTGTAATGTGTGTGTGTGTCAGATGACGAGCAGTGGAAAGCTCAGCAGCGTGATGGAGCCAGTGTCTCCGTGCAGTGGTCTTCCAGCGGACAGGAAATCTCCCTCATCTCAGAAGACTACTTCCCCATGTACTTCATCGCTCCAGGTACACAAACGACACACCTGTAAACACCTGTAAACACCTGTACACAGCAGTGTCAATCACAGCCTGTTAATAGACAGAGGCTGAACTGAGCGGCTGCATAAAGGACCAGTAGAAGATAAATAAGAGTTTTTAACTGGAAATCATGTAAAGATATTTTAGTAGAGACACAGAATATTAATATAGAGCTGGAAATATGACATAATTTAAACTGAGTTCAAGCTTTAACCATTAAAACAAGTCTTTGAGCTCATATAGCTTTTTAGAATGAGAGAAACCAGACCAGCTGTCCTCATTCTCCACCTGTGTGAGAGGAAAGGACCAATCAGTGTGTTTCCTCGTGTCTTTGTGCGTCACAGAGAAGTTTTTGGGGAACCAGATGCTGAGTTACGGACAGAACCTGACTCTAAATTTCCGTGTTGACCGGCGGGACACGCGGCTGTCGGCGGAGGATCTGGTTCTGGAGGGAGCCGGTCTGAGGGTGGCCGTCCCCCTCATCGCCCAGGGCAACGCCTACCCCAACGAGAACATGCAGACATACGTGTTCAGGTGCAGAAGACGGATTTTTATCTAATCTGGTTTCAGTTCAATCCGCTGTTTAGAATAATCTGGTTTAGTTTAGAGCGGTTTGTGGTAATAATGTGTGTGTGTGTGGTAATAATGTGTGTGTGTGTGTGTTTCAGGCTCCATGACAGCACTGATTACCCCTGGAGGCCGACCATCAGCCACTCTGAATTCCAGAAACTCCTCCACAACCTGACCTCCATCAAGATCAGAGGCACCTACAGCGAGAGAAGTACGCATCCTAACACACACAATCACACACACACACACACACACACACACACAGACACACACACTAACAAACACACACAGACACACTCACAATCACACACTCACAAACATTCAAACAAACACAAATGAACAATCACACACACACACTAATAAACAAACACAATCACATACATACACACACATAAATACACACAATCACACACACACACACACTAATAAACATACACAATCACATACACACACACTCACACAGGAATAAACACATACGCGCACACAAACACTCATACATACAAACACTCACACACAAACATACACTCACGCTAACAAACACACACTAATAAACACACACAAACTCACACACTCAAACATGCACACATTAACAAAAACACAGACACACACACTAACAAACACACACAGACACACACACAATCACACACTAACAAACATTCAAACAAACACAAATGAACAAACACACACACACACACTTTGGGATGTAAAAAGTATAACCTCTTCGCTCTCCTCAGGTGCCGGTTACCTTGACGACGTCTCCTTGGTGACGGCGAGGCGGGCTCCAGGTGTCCCGGCCCGCTGGGTGGAGCAGTGCACCTGTCCTCAGGGTTACCAGGGGCAACACTGTGAGCAGTGCACTCTGGGATACCGCCGTGCACGCCCAGAGCTCGGAGCCTTCAGCCCCTGTGAGCCCTGCAACTGCAACGGCCACAGCGAGGCCTGCACACCTGATACTGGTAACACTGGTTTAACTGGTTTACTGACTACTTACTGACTGGTTTACTGACTGCTTTACTGTCTACAGCCAGGCCTGCACACCCGACACTGGTAACACTGGTTTAACTGGTTTCAGACAGACTGGTTTCTGATGGACTGGTTTCTGACAGACTGATTTCAGACAGACTGGTTTCTGACAGACTGGTTACTGACTGGTTATTGAAGCAGCTGTGTTCCTGCAGAGTGAATCTGAGTGTTTCGTGTGTGTCTCTTCAGGAGCGTGCGACTGTCAGCACAACACAGCCGGTCTGAGCTGTGAGCGCTGTAAGGACGGTTACTACGGCGACGCCACCCAGGGGACGTCCGGTGACTGTCAGCCATGTCCGTGTCCAGCCGGAGCAACCTGTGCCGTCGTCCCCAAAACCAGAGAGGTGGTCTGCACCAACTGTCCCGCCGGCACCACAGGTACACTCAGCACACCTTTAACGTCAACCTTTAACTCTGTATATGACATCACCGCTCTATTACTAGCTGAGATTAAAGGCTTTTATTAAACATTAAAAGGGAATTATTCATGTACAATTTATAAGAAATTAAAAGGAAAGTAAAATGTGAGACAATCAACCCTAAATCAAATCTAAGTGTTCTTTTAGTCTTGAGTGTATCTTACATTTCATCACCTGTGACATCACCATCACCTGTGAAATCACCCCTCTGCAGGAAAGCGCTGCGAGCTCTGTGACGACGGTTTCTTCGGCGACCCGCTGGGTCAGAACGGGCCGGTCCGAGTCTGCCGCGCCTGCAAGTGCAGCGACAACATCGACCCGAACGCCGTCGGCAACTGCAACCGCGAGACCGGCGAGTGCCTGAAGTGCATCTACAACACCGACGGCTTCTTCTGCGACCGCTGCAAGGAGGGTTTCTACGGCAACGCCCTGGCCACCAACCCTGCCGACAAGTGCAAACGTAAGTCTTGCCGCTCTCACAGCTCAGAGCAGGGCTCTCAAACATGCGGCCCGCGGGCCGCATGGATTACCGCCGCATTGGACTACTTGGCGGGCCAGAAGCGGCCCGCCAAGGAGTCCAATCCGGCCCACTGTCCTTCCTTCCATCTTTCCTACCTTCCTTGCTTCCTTCCTTCCTTCCTTCCTTCCTTCCTTCCTTCCATCTTTCCTTCCTTCCTTCCTTCCTTCAATCTTTCCTTCCTTCCATCTTTCCTTCCTTCCAATCTTACCTTCCTTCCTTCCTTCCATATTTCCTTCCTTCCATCTTTCCTTCCTTCCTTCCTTACTTCTTTCCTTCGTTACTTCTTTCCTTCCTTCCTTCTTTCCTTCCTCCCTTCCATCTTTCCTTCATTCCTTCCTTCCTTCCTTCCATCTTTCCATCCTTCCATCTTTCCATCCTTCCATATTTCCTTCCCTCCTTCCTTCCTTCCTTCCTTCCCTCTTTTTAATGACGTGGCCCTTGAATGAAGTTGAGTTTGACCCTCCTGGCTCAGAGGATGAAGATAACCTGTGTTTGTCCTCTTCCACAGCATGCTCCTGCTCTCCATCCGGCACCGTTGGCCGACAGACCAGCTGCTCTCAGGTCACCGGACAGTGTCAGTGTCTTCCCAACGTCGCCGAGCGTGACTGCAGCGCCTGCGAGCCCGGCTTCTTCAACCTGCTCAGCGGTGACGGCTGCGAACGGTCAGCTGCTCAAAAACTACATTTAAAAAAACAATGAATGAATAAAAAGGGAAAAAACACATAAAGAGTACATCACTGCTGGAAAGTCACTTAATACATTTACTCAAGTACAACATTTAACTACAATTTTCATGTACTTGTACTTTACTTGAATACTTTCATGTGATGCTACTTTATACTTCCACTCCACTACATTTCATTATGAGCTTGATGTAGTATGCAGTATTACAGTAAAAGTACTGCAGTATTATGAGTGATGTAGTATGCAGTATTACAGTAAAAGTACTGCAGTATTATGAGTGATGTAGTATGCAGTATTACAGTAAAAGTACTGCAGTATTATGAGTGATGTAGTATGCAGTATTACAGTAAAAGTACTGCAGTATTATGAGTGATGTAGTATGCAGTATTACAGTAAAAGTACTGCAGTATTATGAGCGATGTAGTATGCAGTATTACAGTAAAAGTACTGCAATATTATGAGTGATGTAGTATGCAGTATTACAGTAAAAGTACTGCAGTATTATGAGCCATGTAGTATGTAGTATTACAGTAAAAGTACTGCAGTATTATGAGCGATGTAGTATGCAGTATTACAGTAAAATTACTGCAGTATTATAGTGATGTAGTATGCAGTATTACAGTAAAAGTACTGCAGTATTATAGTGATGTAGAATGCAGTATTACAGTAAAAGTACTGCAGTATTATAGTGATGTAGTATGCAGTATTACAGTAAAAGTACTGCAGTATTATGAGTCATGTAGTATGCAGTATTACAGTAAAAGTACTGCAGTATTATGAGTGATGTAGTATGCAGTATTACAGTAAAAGTACTGCAGTATTATGAGTGATGTAGTATGCAGTATTACAGTAAAAGTACTGCAGTATTATAGTGATGTAGTATGCAGTATTACAGTAAAAGTACTGCAGTATTATGAGTGATGTAGTATGCAGTATTACAGTAAAAGTACTGCAGTATTATAGTGATGTAGTATGCAGTATTACAGTAAAAGTACTGCAGTATTATGAGTCATGTAGTATGCAGTATTACAGTAAAAGTACTGCAGTATTATGAGTGATGTAGTATACAGTATTACAGTAAAAGTACTGCAGTATTATGAGTGATGTAGTATGCAGTATTACAGTAAAAGTACTGCAGTATTATGAGTGATGTAGTATGCAGTATTACAGTAAAAGTACTGCAGTATTATGAGTGATGTAGTATGTAGTATTACAGTAAAAGTACTGCAGTATTATGAGTGATGTAGTATGCAGTATTACAGTAAAAGTACTAATTTTGCAGAAAAGTACCTCAAACATGTAAAGCAGCATTTTAATGTTATACTGTTGTGTTGTCAGATATAATGCAGTGATTGTTTTTATAATGATCATATGTTTAATTTATGATTCAGTGATGAGAACAGGAGAGAGTAACTATTACTGTAACATAAATGTGGAGTAAAATCCTCTGAAATGTAGAAGAGAGGAAGTATAAAGTAGCTTAAAGTAAAGTATTTGAGTGAGAGTATCTAGATAGGATCCACCACTGGAACACAGATAGTAAGCAGAGTATCAGAGTATCAGTGTTTGTGTTTCCTGATGCTTCGTCTCACTCTGTCTTCTGACTTGTCCTCAGGTGTAACTGTAATCCTATTGGCTCCACCAACGGTCAGTGTGACATCACTTCAGGACAGTGCGAGTGCCAGCCGGGCGTCACCGGCCTGCACTGCGAGCGCTGCGAGGTCAACTTCTTCGGCTTCGGCTCGTCTGGCTGCAAACGTAAGAAACCTTTCCTGTTCTTTTTAATGCGACGCCTCACAGCTCACAGCTCACCGTTAACCTTTGACCTCTTTGTGACCGCCAGCCTGCGACTGCGACCCCGAGGGTTCCCAGTCGGGTCAGTGCAAGGAGGACGGCCGCTGTGAGTGCCGGCCCGGCTTCGTGGGCGCTCGGTGCGACATGTGTGAGGAGAACTACTTCTATAACCGCTCGGCGCCGGGCTGCCAGCAGTGTCCTTCCTGTTACAGCCTGGTCAGAGACAAGGTGAGGACACAGACTAACACCACGTACATTTGAGGTTTTCTGTCATTATTGTGGACAAAAAATGTTTGCAGCAGCTTTTCTTAACCCTCCTGTTGTCCTCGAGTCAAGGAAGGAAAGAAGGGAGAGAGGAAGGAAAGGAGGAAGGGAGGAAGGAAGAAGGAAGGAAGGAAAGGTGTGAGGAAGGAAGGATGGAAGGAAAGGAGGAAGGAAAGGAGAGAGGAGAGGAGGGAGGAAGGAGGGAAGGAAGGAAGGAAGGAAGAAAGGAAAGGAGGGAGGGAGGGAGGGAGGAAGGAGGGAAGGGAGGAAAGGAAAGAAGTAAGGGAGGAAGCAAGGAAGGACGAAGGAAGGAAGGTAGGAGGGAGGGAGGAAATAAGGAAGGAGGGAGGGGGGAAGGAAGGAGGGAAGGAAAGAAGGAAGGGAGGAAAAAGAGAGGAATGAAAGAAAGAGAGAAGGGGGGAGGAAGGACAGACGGGGTCAATCACCTCATTGCATGAAAGCAAAGTGCAATTTACTGAACTAAAGTACTGTACTAGAACTTCATTATAATCAGCATTAGCACTAAGTATTTATCAGATTTAGCAAAATTGCCGCTTTTGCAAATATTTGGGAGACTTCTTGAATTTGCTTTAATTATTATAATCCTAAAATCATAACAACTAACAGTAATCACAAGGACTGGCAGACATATAACACACTGTGCATGCCTGTAATATTATATATAACTATGTATGACAGTTGGTTTGAGGCTCAGCTGTGTTATTTGTGTCTCTCTGCAGGTGAACCAGCAGAGGCAGAAGCTTCATGACCTGCAGACTCTGATCGATAACCTCGGCTCGGGTCAGGACACCGTCAGCGATAAAGCCTTCGAGGATCGTCTGAAGGAGGCAGAGCGAGCCATCATGGAGCTCTTGGATGAGGCTCAGACCAGCAAAGGTAACCAAGAGTCTACTGCTCCTCTCATCAGGTCTCATCTGATAAGTATGACGAACTGATGGATCTAAAATAGACATACAGCAACTTACAGCTCTGTATTATAAATGACTTTGTAATGCAGTGTTAGGATTGTTCCATGTCACTGTTGGCAGGGACAACTGTAACGTGATGTCAGGACCTAAAATATGTAGTGAGAGAGTGTCGGCCAGTAGAGGGCGCAGGTGCAGCGTCCCACCAACCACAGCCAGCAAATTGAACCCTGTGTTAAATGAAAGAGGACTTGGTAGGGCTGTGCGATATGGACAAAATCAAGTATCACGATATATTTGACCAAATACCTCGATATCGATATTGCAATGATAATGTAGAGATGACTGTTGATGCTTTCACAAAATATTTACACAATTAAATGTTTGATAAATAATCATCAGTAATGTGGATATAATGACAAAGTGGGTAAAAGGTAAATAACAGAACAGCTAGAACAGTCTGGTAAGTTCAGAAAATTACACATTTTTACAGTAATGCAACATTTAAAAGCAGGAAAAGAAACTCTGATGACATATCACGATATTACGATATCTTGTCTCATATCACGATATTACGATATCCTAAATCTAAGACGATATCTACTTTCATATCACGATATCGATATAATATCGATATATTGCCCAGCCCTAGGACTTGGCAACTTTTATAGACCTAAGGAGATAAAATACATTACTACATACACATTATACATTAATACATTAATTCACAAAAAAATAAAGCAGGAAATGGAGAAAAACGCACAAAAAAAAGTTGTGTGTGTCGGAAATGTGTTTTATTCTGTTGTCTTTTCCTGTCCAATCATCTCACAACCTCTTTGAGTCTTTGCTATATTATATTATATTATATTATATTATATAAACTGTCAAGTAATGTAACTATAATGCACCTCAGTGTTCTCAGTGCCTGTTCCTCCAATCAGCTGCTACCATGGTTATTTTTCTAAATGGTTGTGACCTTTGACCCTGCAGATGTAGACAAAGGCCTCATGGACCGCCTGAACACCATCAACAACACTCTGACCACCCAGTGGAACCGACTGCAGAACATCCGCAACACGGTGGATGACACCGGCAATCAGGCCGATCGCGCCCGCAACCGGGTCCGCGACGCCGAAGACCTGATCGACCGCGCCCGGCAGGAGCTGGACAAGGCCAAGGACGCCATCGGCAAAGTGGTGCGTGATGTCACAGTTGTTATGTGAAATGTTAGATGTCATGAATAGAGCTGACCTGATGTCCATGTCGTCTGCAGGACATTAAACCACCCAGCGGATCCGGAGATCCCAACAACATGACGCTGTTGGCTGAAGAGGCTCGAAACCTCGCTGACAAGTAAGATGTGAACTTAAATAAATCACAAACATGACTCATACTGTCAGAGGTCAGCTGAAAGAGGAAATGTCTTCTTTCTTTTCTGGCTGTGTGCTGTATGATTAAAAAGTGCTCATGAGAACATTATTGTAGGAGCAGAAACTACTTAAATGCTTCTTTTCATGTGGAGATTTTTAACTTTTTCCTTCTTTGAAATGTCAGTTTCCTTTAAGACAACATTTAGATTTGACACAATGGATAATATAACAAGCTTTTAAAATACAACACATTGTCTTTTCTTCTTTCTTCTCCCATTAATCATCTCATGCAGGACTTGTAATGGAGTATTTTTACATGAATGTTTTGGTACATACTTCAGTAAAAGCACTTTTTCCACCACTGAATATCAAAAAATGTAATATACCAAGCCCCAAAGACAAATCTCTTAATTTTATATCTTCAGACACAAGATGGATGCCGACCAGATTGAAAAGATCGCCAAAGACGCCAACGACACGTCGACAAAAGCGTACAACCTGCTGCTGAAGACTCTGGACGGAGAGGGCAAGACGAGTCAGGAGATCGACGAGCTCAACAAGAAGTGCGTCACCACACAGCTTCATAAAAAACAAATCTGAAATTATTCTTTAAAATTGTCACAATTTCGGCAGCGAGGTCCAATATTTCTTTACAAGTCAAAAAACTTTGTGTTCAGGTACAACGAGGCGAAGGAACTGGCGAAGAATCTGGAGAAACAGGCCAACAAGGTTCAGGCCGAAGCTGAAGACGCTGGAAAAAAAGCTTTGACGATCTTCGCCAACATTACCAACCTGCCGGACTTCGACACCAAGGCGCTGGAGGTGACACTCTTAGTCTGAATATGTTTATTTAAATCTGAAACAACAGAACTTGGGCAGGAAAAGAATGTCTAGAGAATTTTGGACCTAAAGTCTCACAGTCTGTGCACAGGAAGTGTTTTTTTTATGACGTATGTTTTATTGACAAGCACTGTTTTTTTGTGTTTTGTAGGATGAAGCCAACAAGATTAAGAAGGAGGCGTCCGATCTCGACAAGCTCATCGATAAGACGGAGAAGGAGTACAACGATCTCAGAGATGATCTGAAGGCCAAAGAGCTGGAAGTCCGCAAGCTGTTGGAGAAAGGCAAAAGTGAGCAGCAGGTACGGTGATCTTCTTCCTCTGTGACGCAAACCTATCATCATCCAAAAACTATTAAAAACACGTCGATAAGCCACAGAGCTGCACTGGATGACGTGTTCCGAGTTTTTGTTCTGATGTGTGACGTCTGGTTTGTGTTTCTGTCCGACAGACTGCGGATCAGCTGTTAGCTCGAGCAGATGCTGCCAAAGCTCTGGCTGAGGAGGCGGCCAAGAAGGGACAGTCCACCTTCAGAGAGGCCGAGACCATCCTGGAAGACCTCAGAGGTACCTGTCTGTCTACTAAGGCTGCTCAATTAATCGAAATGTGATCGTGATTACGATTTTGGGGCCAAACGATGTCAAAACTAGTAAAATCGGGGGGGAACGATTTTTTGTCATTTTCCTGCAAAAAGCCGCGCATGCGTATTTCCGTCCCTCCTCCTCATCATGCAGCACTGTACAGCTGCCAACACTTTTCCCGGGTTTCTCCAGTGTTTTAGACCCGTCTCCCGCCGCTCTACCGTTGTGTCTTTTCTCCCGGGAAGCTCCCGTAATTTACAGCTCCAACTTTGTTTGTTAATAATAATGAGATAGCGCACAATAACAAAGGTTTTATTTTGAAAGCTTAGACAGGAAGCCACCGCAGCTCCGCTAGTTTGACAGAAGCTGAAACACACAGCGAAATGTTTTTAACTGTAAATAAAACTGCAGAGTAAACTCAGACGATGCTGAGTTTACTGACTAATTATTAAAAACCAGGATGTGTTGTGTGAACTATCATCAGCACTAATATCTCTGCACATGTTCTGCTGTGTGTTGCGTTAAGCGGCAGATAGAAGGCTGCTGCTTGGAGAGAAAATGAATTAAGCCGAATGGACAATAAATGCAGCATGTTTCTAAAGTTTTAAAAAAAATAGTTTTAATAATCGTGATTTCAATTTTGACCCAAATAATCATGATTATGATTTTTGCCATAATCGAGCAGCCCTACTATCTACCTGTCGGTCTACTTGTGACACGCACCGAGAGGTAAAGTCATAGTGACTCACTTCGATCTCATCATCTTCGCCTGCAGACTTCGATAAAAGGGTCAACGATAACAAAACTGCCGCTGAGGAGGCCTTGAAGAAGATCCCCATTATCAACGCCACCATCATTGCCGCTAATGAGAAGACCAGACAGGCAGAGGCGGCGCTAGGCAACGCTGCCAACGATGCCCGAGAGGCCAAGAGCAAGGCGGAGGAGGCGGAGAGGATCGCCAGCAACGTGCAGAAGGTACGACGGGAACCAAACACCGACATGTTTGTAGTAAAATGATGAACTTATCTCACACTAATGAAGCGTGTCCTCTCAGGGCTCAGCCAAGACCAAGGAGGACGCAGAGAAGGCCTTCCAGGACACCGACAAGCTGGACAAAGAGGTCAACGGCATGATGGACCAGCTGAGCGCCGCGGAGCAGGAGCTGGCCAGGAAGAAGGCCGAGGCCGACCAGGACATGATGATGGCAGGAATGGTATGACTCAGTTCCAGTTTAAACTTTCCAGTGTGTTTTAAGCAGCAGTCAGGTGTCCATATGATCATTCTTCCTGTTCATACTGACTATTAAAAGATCTCCTTCAAACGTATCTGATCAGCTTCTATTGAGCTTCATCAGTGTGAGTTAGTCATATCAAGTGATATCTGACACATTTACAGTCTTTTTAGCATCAGATTCTCTCTTAGTGTTTCCCTGTTGAGCTGTGGTGTAACCATAGTAACACAAAGACTTTGCTACTAAAAACACTGTAACGTTGAAACATAGAAGATGAAGATTCATTTACTCCTTTATTTATTTCTTTCTTTCTTTCTTTCCTCATCTTTCTTGTTCTTTCTTTCTTTCCTCATCTTTCTTTATTTCCTTCCTCGTCTTTCTTGTTCTTTCTTTCTTTCTGTCCTCATCTTTCTTGTTCTTTCTCTCTTTCCTCATCTTTCTTTCTTTCTTTCTCTTCCTTTCTTTCTTTCCTCATCTTTCTTTCTTTCTTTCCTCATCTTTCTTTCTTTCTTTCCTCATCTTTCTTTCTTTCTTCATCTTTCTTTCTTTCTTTCTTTCCTCGTCTTTCTTTCTTTCTCTTTCTTTCTTTCATTTTTTCTTTCTTTCTTTCCTTCCTCATCTTTCTTGTTCTTTCTTTCCTTCCTCATCTTTCTTTTAGTCCTTTTAGTTTAGGATTTAGTCCTCCATCACTTCCATTGTAAACATTATGAAGGGATCTGCTAATGGTCAGTATGAACAGGAGGAATCATTACAGACACATAAACACACTTCATGTTCATTTCAGCTCCCAACTGTTGGTTCAAGACAGATGTGAAAACTGTGAACTACCTGCTCCAGACTCTTTGTCGAAATGCCGTAACACTGTTTGTCATCCTGCAGGCGTCAGATAACGCTAAAGAGGCAGAGGACAACGCCCGCAAGGCCAAGGGCGCCGTGAAGAACGTCCTGGGCATCATCACCAACCTGCTGGATCAGCTGGGTAAGTCTGCATGCTTCCTCCCAAGATCCAAATCAAACTGAAGAATAAAGTCATTCGATTGATTTGGCATTTGAGGGCATACATTACAGATCAGAGTGAATGATTCAATTAAAAAAAGATCTTTTTTGGTTCTGAATCAGCAGATCTGAAGTCTGAGCAAAATGATTAATTTGCTTCTTTGTCTCGTATCCAGGAAACATTGACAAGGTGGACTTGAGCAAACTCAACCAGATCGACGAGTCGCTGAAGAGGGCCAAGGACAAGATGTCCGACAGCATGCTGGACAGGAAGCTGGCAGAGCTGAATGACGTGGCAATGACTCAAGGCAAGATGATCGAAAACTACGACAGGGATATCCGCGAGATCCGCGCCGACATCGCCAACCTCAACGACATCAAGAGCACGTTACCCGAGGGCTGCTTCAACACGCCGTCTCTGGAGAGGCCTTAACCCCCCCAACACTCCTCCTCCAACACTCCTCCACCCCTTCACTTCTAACACTCTGGCAAACATGCCAACTTTTTACCAAAACAGTTTTTTTTTTAAACATTTTGTTTTCAGATTCATGTCTTTGTTTTTCTTTTGCAAAGAGAGAAGCCAACATTTCAAGCCACGTTCACGGTTTTCAACGAAAGAGAAGCAGCTGTTTTTGTCTTGTCTTTAGGTTTGTTTTTGAGACGCAGTAACGTGGTTACGGTAGAATGAACTAAGCGGCGTAGAGAAGCCGTGCAGAGAGGTGTAAAAGCCTCAGAGAAAACCAGAACCACAAACCCGACGTGACTGCATCCGTCTGCTCCACAAGAGGAAGATCCACCGACGCAGAAACCACACAGGAAGTTCCTCACGCCTCGAGGAACGTCCGCTCGTATTTTTTATTTTCTGTGTCTGACCAGCCATTACTCATCATGCCTGGGGACACGTCAGATACTTCAGTTTTTACAGTTTTCAGCCGGCTGAATGTACAGCCTTTTGTTTCTTAAAGCAACCATGTTTTCAGAAACCACACAGTGAAGGAATCCTCTCGTTTCTGATTTTAGCTTCTTTTCTCCCAAAGCTATGTGCCTGACACAAACAGCAGAGGAAAAGTGTTTTACTTCTTTTCTTCACCAGTATTTTCGCTTACAACAAGTAGCGTTGTTGAGTAAAGCTTTGTCCGATCTGCTGGTGCGTACGAAGCCTCTGAAGTCACGAGAAATGATCTTGGGTTATAAGGTATGGTGGAGTTATTTACCTGCAAATCAACCTTATACTTGCAAGATTTTAACTTGTGCACAAGATAAATGAAATCCCAGAAAATCTATATCATGAACACACAAATGATGGCTCTTGGATCTCATCTACATGCAGTAGATGGTCTTGTAAATCTTATGATAAATACCTCCTGAGAGCAAAATGGTACTTGAGTAAAATATCATCTTGGATCTTGTGGGAACAAGATAGAAACATTCAAGTTATATATCTTTTGTAAACAAAATTAGATAATATATTGTACCACAACATCAATATATTATCTTGTTCCCATCATTTAATATCTTGGGTACCAGTTTTTATTTTCTATGCACCCGATATGGTTTTTCCGAGTAAAGGTTCAGGTAAAGATACTAACTTGTGGGTGCAAGATATCAATCTTGTTCCCTCAAGATATGGATCTTGTAGATTATCTTGTACATGTAAGATACTCGAACTTGTGGACCTCAGAATATGAATCTTCTAAGACCAAGATGGAACTTGATAGTGCAAGATATCATCTTGTGTGCATAAAATATGGATCTTAGATAGTTATAATCTTGCTCTTGTGAGATTCATATCTTGGGTGTGCAAGATGTTAACTTTGTCACTCAGGATCTTACAAGAACAACATAGAAACTCGTGCATTCAAGATATGGATGTTGTGGGAGCAAAATTTGATCATATCTTGTGTGCAATATATCATTTGGATTTTCTATTATTTTGGGTACAAATTATCATCTCTTATGTGCCAGATATGGTTTTTCTGGGATGTAGCAGCTTGTGTGTGCAAGATATGAATCTTGTTCCCACAGGTTTCATATACGCACAAGTCAGTATCTTGCTTTGTTTTGTGCACAAACATATAAAAAAAGATATAATCTGATATCTTGTGCGTTCAAGATCCTAGATAAAACCTTTCAGGATTTCAGAGGCTCTGTAGGTGTGTCTTTAAATCAGTTCTGACATTTCTCAGCATGGTCAAACATCATTTCATGTACTGATTTTATAACACTACAACAATTTTATTTTTATTGTCTGTACTCCCAGAATTTGCTGCTTATCACTGGTGTTTTTTACCAATCACACATTAACATTTTCTTCCTGGCTAAATCCAACACTATGCAACTTTGTACATTTGCGTAGCGAGAATTTTATCTGATACACTGGTGCTAATAATTATTTCAAATGTTATATTTTTGTGTGAATGTTTTTTATTATGACATAGAGTGAGGAATTTGTTATTTGTGTAAATATATGCTTAAATGATTCAGGACTGGCTGATTTTAAAGAAATAAAAACTCCAACATGCAAAGCAGCCACATTAAGTTCTATCACAATCAATCAACTGAAACCTCCAGGTTAAAAATATATATAAATATCTATGATAACGTCTGTGGTATGTTATTATTATAATATGCTTGCTTGTATACAAGGCTCAGTGTTGCTGCCTCATAGCGATGCCAATATTTCATTTGTGTTTTATTGATTCTCTGTGGTTTTCACAAGTTAATTCAACCTAACTGAATATTTTTGTTTTGAGCTTTGACCTTTTTATCAATCAGGACACGTTTTAAATCATATTACTGAAATTATTTTCTCAAAAGGAGAAGAGCTCGGTCACATTGCTACAGTAGTTAATCTTTTTTTTTTTTTTTTTTTTTTTTTTTTTTTTAAATGAGTGTTTTGTTCCTTAATATTAAAGTCGGTTGTAATCACAGTCCGAAGCAGGACTCCCATCTTTTACTTCACAAAATTGTCCTTATCGTCCTCGCTCCTTCACGCCGCCTCCTTGCATCGGTACTGAAACAGGGTTTTTAAACATCAGGTCCTAAACAGAGAGATTCTCCAAAAACAATTTTGCCACCAGTTATACTCTAATTAAAGAATCTGATTCTCCACTGGCAGCTTAACACATCATTTTTCAGTTTCATCAGTCTTTTTTTTATTGAAGTAAACTCTGCTGATGAAACATTACAGGTGTTTTATTATCTGCTCATCAGTGTGACCAGTGACAGAGAATCTTAAACCTTCACGTAGCATTTTCCTCTCAGTTTAGTTCAGTTTCAGTTGACTTGTATTTGCAGTGTTTTTCCCTCCATCCAGGCGCCACTGTGCAGGATGTGCAGCACACACAGGCATGATGTATAAACAGTATTTCTAAGTTATAATGTACCAGTTATTTGTATTGTAACCCTATTGTCTTAGATGGTGATGTATGTGCTGCACAGCCAGCAGTATTTGGTTTTCTCTTCTAGTTTCCAGCCCTGTGAGGACCTGAATGACCCTGTTTGTCCCCAATGTGCCTGTAAATCAATCCAAACTTAACATTTGAATAATAAAAAAAATTACTACAGGAGCCAGCCTGTGAATGTGTGATGTTTGACTTAACCTGAGTAGGGCTTTAGAGGAAAAGTCAGAGAATCAACAGTTATTTTTGATTCCTTCATGAATCTGCCTCAAATTATCTCTAATTGTAGTTTCATATTTTCTCCACACGGTTTTAATGAGATCAAGACAGAAGAAAGTGCTTTGCTCATTTGCTCGTCTTTATTGATAATGTAAAGCTTCCGATTTTTCACGCACAAAGTGGTGAGAACAAAATATCTATAATAAAGAAAGTTCTGTTTTCTCTGTTTAACAAACAGCAGCATACAAATAGATCGATAAACATGAAACTAACATTTGGAACAAAGAGAAATTCACATTTTCATCTAAGAAATGTCAGTGAAGGTTACAAACATCATGAGCAGTGAGAGCCTCCGTGGATAAAAACACATGGGGAAAAGTGCCTCAATTCTACTTAAGTTGACATAACTCAGCTGTATCGTCAACATAATTAAGACAAAGTCCAGCATAGAGAGGCTGAGTGAATGTGGTCTGGACTCTGTGGAGGAGAGTCATGGTTTCAGAGACGCTGTAGAAGGACAGAATACCTGCTCTGTGATCCAGGTACACTCCGACTCTGGAGGAACGAGGACCTGAGGTACAAGTTTTGATACGGTTGAACAAAAACTTATAAGAGTCAGTGTCACAATATAAAGCCCAAGATTTGTCATTGTATCCAAATGCACATTCTTCCGAGCTTCCTGCTCTGCTGATATTCTTGTATGCGACAGCTACACGAACTCCTCGTCCGCTCCACTCCACCTCCCAGTAACAACGTCCAGTCAGACTCTCTCTACTCAGGACCTGATTATGACCAGTGAATCTGTCTATGTGACAAGGACAATGCTGTGGTTCATGCATTACTTTTACTTTTCTTTTCCCCTCAGATAACAACAGTTCTGTGTTTGCTGTGTTTGGATCCAGAGTGATTTCACATGAATATTTTAAGAACTCATCTCTGGTCTTGGGCTCTGATTTTGAATCTGACAGTAAAACGTCCACTTCAGTCTCTGTCAGTGAGATGTTTGTCCATTTGTCCTTCAGGATGTCCTGTAGTTTATCTCTGAGCTCTGACACAGCTGCTGTCACATCCTCAAAGTATCTCAGAGGACGAATATTGATGCTGGATGAGTCTGTAGGTTCACTGAGTTGTGACACTGAGGGGTAGTTGTGTAGAAACTGGTTGTGATCCTCTGTGTGTGAGAGCTGCTTCAGTTCAGCGTCTTTCCTCTTCAGCTCAGTGATCTCCTGCTGCAGCTTCTCCTGAAGCTCTTTGACTCGACTCACTTCAGTTTCCTGCTGGGATCTGATCTGCTGCTTCACATCAGAGCTTCTTTTCTGGAGGCGACGGATCAGCTCAGTGAAGATCTTCTCATTGTCCTCCACTGCTTTATCAGCAGAGAGACTGACGGCCTCCACCTCCTGTTGAAGCAGCTCCACATCTTTCTCTCTGTCCTGGATTCTCTGCTGGATGTTTAGTCGACTCACCTCGAGCTCTCTCTGCCTCTCAGTCCTTTCTGCTGCAGCTGAGACTGTGTCGTGGCCTTTATGATCCTCCACAGAGCAGAGATAACAGATACTCTGCTGATCAGTGCGGCAGAACATCTTCATCACCTCATCGTGAAGAGAACAGATGTTCTCCGGGAGCTTCTCTGAGGGCTCCACCAGCTTGTGTTTCTTTAATTTGGTTGATTTATAGTGAGACTGGAGGTGATTCTCACAGTAAGAGATCAGACACTGCAGACAGGACTTGAAGGCTTTCAGCTTCCTCCCAGTGCAGACATCACAGGTCACATCTTCAGGTCCAGCATAGCAGTGATCAGCAGCAGCAGCTTGGAGTCCAGTCTTCAGCTGCTCCACTAAAGCTGCTAACATGGTGTTTTTCTTCAGGACAGGCCTCGGTGTGAAGGCCTCTCTGCACTGAGGGCAGCTGTAGATCTTCCTCTGATCCTCTTCATCGCAGTGTAATTTAATACAGTTCATACAGTAGGTATGTCCACATGGAATAGTCACCGGGTCCTTCAGTAGATCCAGACAGATTGAACAAGTAAAGTTCTCTCTGTACAGCTGAACTCCTTTCTGGTCCATCTCTCCTCGTGTCAGTGAATGTGTGAGTTTCACTTTCTCTGCACAGAAATAAGTCTGAGAACAAAGTTTTGTTCCTTTTTATGTGCTGATCTTCACTGAATGGGGCTCGTCAGCTCATACATTACCATGTATTGGTTACACCCATTTCACACTGACGGTCAGTGAACGGGAGGGAAAAAGGAAATATCTGCATAGAGTGGAGCTGGTTGTGTTTCAGAGCGGAAAGAAGAGGGAGGTGTTCCAGCAAGAGGGTTCATTTTTAAAGGGGAAGAACAAGTTTAACAGCATTAACACTACAAAAAAAATTCTTTATATGAAAACAAACACTGTCTCTGATTGTTACTAGCTATTCTTGCTAGTAACTCAACTCGTTTGAAGCTATTACAGTCTCAAAGGGATTTACAGGAGAGAGGAAATGGAAAGAGTGAAGAGAATACTGTGTATAACATTGACATATAAAGTGGACAAACCAAAAATTATGTTGTAACACCATACCAAGAACAAACCCACAAAAACAAGTGAGCACTAACCTGTTAAAATAAGCACTGATTAATCTTCTGTGAAACGTTGCAAGACATCATTCCCAAATATAAGCAAAAACAAACCAAACTCAAATTTCCACCAACAAACTTAATATATATATACACATATATGTGTGTGTATGTGTACATACATATACATATACACACACACAGTGCAGCTCAAAAGTTTGTGTACCTTTTGCAGTTTTCTTTATTTCTGCATAAATGTGACCTATAACATTGAATTTTTAGACAAGGTAAATTAGAGCCATGTATTTCAATCAATGGGATGATGATCAGGTGTGAGTCTGGGAGATGGGGTTTTATTCAAAGAAGATAAATCTATCTTCACTATGAAAATCTGAGCTTCACAACACATATTTGCGTAGGTGTGTTGTGGCTCGAACAAAGGAGATTTCTGAGGACTTAAGAAGAAGAGATGCTGATACTCAGCAGGCTGGAAAGTGTTACAAAACAATTTCTTAAGCATTTGGACTCCACCAGTGGACTATCAGACTGAACATGTAGAAATGGAAGACATCCAACACCAGTGTTACCCTCCCCAGGGGAGGTTGGACAACAAAGATCACACCAAGAGCAGGTGTGAAATAGTCCAGGAGGTCACACAGACCTCAAAGTAATATCTAGGAAAGTAAAGGTTTTCCTTGCAGTGGTTACAGTCAGCGTTCATGAGTCTACCAACAGGAGAACATTAAACATCAGTGGTGTTCATGGCAGTGTTGCAAAGAGCAAGCCACAACGTTCCAAAAAAAAAATCGCATTTTATTTGCATAAGGTTCACAAACTTTCAAGCAGCACTGTGTATACGTATTCACTTTCGTAAAAAAAAAAAAAAAAAAAAAAAAATTCCCATATCCATCCATCCATCCTTTTTGTGACGCTTATCCGGGGCCGGGTCGCGGTGGTATCGGGCTAAGCAATGTGACCCAGACATACTTCTCCCCAGCAACGTTTGTCAGCCCCTCCTGGGGGATTAAGGCACAGAACATTGTTAAAAAAGGTCTTACAGTTCACATATTCAGTCAGTCGGTAAGACTTGTAGTAAGTGCTGTGCTGTGGTTCCTGGAAAAGTAGAAATAACAAAAGAGTGAGCTTAAACTTTTGTTGGCTAATGAGCATATTTGCAAATGCATTCGATGGAAAGTCCACAGCTATTCAATGCTAATGTTCTGTCTGGTGGTGTTTATGTGAGTTGTATTGTAATCTTGAACAGTGATGATGGCTTACTACACAGCTCATTCATAAGTATTGTGTTGTCAAGTGGTGTTCATGTGCGATGTATTGTAATGTTGAACAATGCTGATAGCCAAGTAGAGTGTAGAATTTGAATAGAGAGAAAGAATGATCTCTGAATTCATGGCTGGGTGGCAGTTGGATTGTACAATATAATGAATGAAGAAATGGATTTATATCTTTAAAAAACTCTCATGGTAGCGTCATTCACCAGAAGGTATGGTGTACCACAGCCTTCAAATTAACTGAATGCTATCCTTTCAGTCAGCAGGGTGTTCTCTTGGGACGATGGCTGGAACATGAGTACTGTCTATGGCTCCGGTGCACCAAGTGTAGCCACAGCCTTTTAAATGTGTTTTCAAAGTTTCTGCCCAGTTGGAAGTGAAAAAGAACTGCTGGTATAGCACATGCACTAGCACCTTGGTCACTTCACATTCCAGCATACATACAGCAGACACACAAACTCCAAATAAATAGGCAATGCTGCAGTACTCTGCAGGTGTTGCATCACTACTCATTGTTAAAATGTTGAAATGCTTCCCAGAAAGCTTGTCCATGGCTGTGGTTCTGGACCCACTTTTGTTGGTTTGTTGAGGTACAAAGGGAGACACCAGTCACCATCAAAGACAATATAAAAGTTATTCTCAGGCCTGATAGCGTTCAGGCGTGGTGCCTGAATTCAGGCTTGAGCTTGGCCATGTTTGATGTCAAGAAAGGAATTTCATAGTTTACTTTGGAGTATTATAATTACCACCTACTGACCTTTCTTGGTATGGCTGTAGTATCTGTAGTCTCAGTATGCTATACAAGCAATATGTACGCAGGTAAGTGACTAGTTAAAAGCAGGGATGGATTACTGAACAGGCCTACCAGGCCCAGGATCCCGAGAGCTCTTGTGCTCTACAAAACGATGCTACTGTAATATAGGCTTATATTAGGTTTGTTCATCTCATGTCTGAATGTTGTCCATTTATTTCCACAAAATTCACCAGAATCTATCATTTATGGGACTATTTATCAAAATGTTCCATACATACAATTTTCCATACAATTTCCCATGCATACCCCTGGATCCATCTTGACAATTATGTTGATCAGGGCATATATCTTGGTTTAGGGGCCCGCTTACCTCCCATGGATAAAAGTTCAGGCTCAGGATTTTTTTCCACTATCACCCCTGTTTTCTTCATTTGAGGTACTTATGGTTACATCCGTTGGTTTCCGACATGAATTGTGTTCTTCTCGACTTTCATACAGCTTGAATTTTGTTCACCTCCATTAATCCCCTCTGGGGCGAACAAGTATGGGGAATGAATTCAACAACAGAAAAGGGTCAACACCTTCCATTCTGTCCACTGAATATGACGTGTTGTCTGACTTGCCCATTGCAGTCTGCAGCTCATTCTCAGGCATCTGTCTGAATTGCCCTGACCAGGGATTAACCAGATTCAAATCCTGGTCTACCAACCCTGGTTCTTGATCTGAAAGTAGTGGTTCTTGATCTTCTCTCTGGGCAATTGAATTGAAAGCAACTGGACTTGTTATATGTCTATGAATACGTTTCGTCTCTTAATCAGTTCTTGCTTGTCTGACCAGTCTGTGCTGGTCCACTGGTCAGACAAGCAAGAACTGATGTAGCCCCTTGGATAAGAGGCCAAACATCTTCAATTGCCAAGAGATAACTATGACCTGGAGAACATTCACAAACTATGACACTCTTCTCTTTTCTCTGTGACAAAAGTGATTTAGTAAAGGAAGCTGAAAGTTCAGAGACTAACTGACAAATGTTTTGTATTTTCTACACATGAATTCTGTACTTTGTGGTGTTTTAGGAGGGAAACTGCCTCATTGTTGTTTCACATTTTTCTTACATTGAATGAGATCCTGAGATGACAGAAGAAAATACTTTTTTCATTGTTGAAAAAACATCTTTATTTCTGTAAATTCTGTTATAAGACACTTGTTCAATGACTTTTTGTACAGATTTACTTTATGCACACAATCATATAGTTTCACCCAGAATCTCAACTATGTAAAAGGAACATTATAAATGATCTCCTTGTTGATGTCTATCACAATAATGACAGTTTGATTGTACATTTCTTTATGAATTTACAAAATGGTGAAAACAAAATAACCACTACCAAGGAAGTTTAGCTGTTTTCTCTGTTTTAGATGCCAAAGAGAAAGAGAAACAACAGCACACAAGAGGATAAAAAACATCATCATTAGTAGTGATAGCATTTATGGCTAAAAACATGCAAGAAAAAAATGATATTTAAAGAAACTCAAACCAGTATGAAATAAAAAATATGAAAAAATATATGTGTTGACAATCTCAGTTTGATTGACAGCTGATCTCTGTGTAGTTCATGGAGACGAAAACATGAACAATTACGACTTGTGTCGTGTGTCTACCTGAGTTTAAAGAACTCAGCTTTGTCTCCATCATAATAAAGACAAAGTCCAGCATAGAGAGGCCGAGTGAATATGGTCTGGACTCTGTTGAGGAGAGTCATGGTTTCAGAGACGCTGTAGAAGGACAGAATACCTGCACTGTGATCCAGGTACACTCCGACTCTGGAGGACTGAGGACCTGAGACGGGAGAAAATTTCCCGTTCGACCAAAACTCATAACCGCTACTGTGACATTTAAAAGAACAAGATTTGTTATTAAATCCAAATCTACATTTATTTGAATATCCTGCTCTGCTGATATTCTTGTGTGCCAGTGCTATATCAACTCCTTCCCCTCTCCACTCCACCTCCCAGTAACAACGTCCAAGCAGACTCTCTTTGCTCAGGATCTGAACCCAATGAGTGAATCTATCTGGATGACTAGGATAATACTGTGTTTGGCTTTTTACTTCTGCTTTTCTGTTTCCATCAGATAATAACAGTTCTGTGTTTGCTGTGTTTGGATCCAGAGTGATTTCACGTGAATATTTTAAGAAATCAGCTCTGGTCTTTGGCTCTGGTTCTGACATTAAAAACTTCACTTCAGCCACTCTCAGCGACTTTTCTGCCGATTCCTCCTTCAGGATGTCCTGTAGTTCATCTCTGAGCCCTGACACAGTTGCTTTTATTTCCTCAAAGTATCTCAAAAGACGCATATCGATGCCGGATGAGTCTGTAGGTTTACTGAGTTGTGACACTGAGGTGTAATTTTGCAGAAACTGGTTGTGATCCTCTGTGTGTGACAGTTGCTTCAGTTCAGCGTCTTTCCTCTTCAGCTCAGTGATCTCCTGCTGCAGCTTCTCCTGAAGCTCTTTGACTCGACTCACTTCAGTTTCCTGCTGGGATCTGATCTGCTGCTTCACATCAGAGCTTCTTTTCTGGAGGAGATGGATCAGCTCAATGAAGATCTTCTCACTGTCCTCCACTGCTTTATCAGCAGAGCGACTGACGGCCTCCACCTCCTGTTGAAGCAGCTCCACATCTCCCTCACTGTCCTGTATTCTCCGCTGGATGTTTAGTCGACTCACCTCGAGCTCTCTCTGCCTCTTAGTCCTTTCTGCTGCAGCTGGGACTGTGTCGTGGCCTTTATGTTCATTGACAGAGCAGAGATAACAGATAATCTGCTGATCAGTACGGCAGAACATCTTCATCACCTCATCATGACGAGAGCAGATGTTCTCCTGGAGCTTCTCTGAGGGCTCCACCAGCTTGTGTTTCTTAAGTGGAGGTGCATCATAATGAAGCTGGAGGTGATTCTCACAGTAAGAGGCCAGACAAGTCAGACAGGACTTGAGGGCTTTCAGCTTCCTCCCAGTGCAGACATCACAGGCCACATCATCAGGTCCAGCAGAGCAGTGATCAGCAGCAGCAGCTTGGGGTCCAGTCTTCAGCTGCTCCACTAAAGCTGCTAACATGGTGTTTTTCTTCAGGACAGGCCTCGGTGTGAAGGCCTCTCTGCACTGAGGGCAGCTGTAGATCCTCCTCTTATCTTCTTCATCGCAGTGTAATTTAATACAGTTCATACAGTAGGTATGTCCACAGGGAATAGTCACCGGGTCCTTCAGTAGATCCAGACAGATTGAACAAGTAAAGGTCTCTCTGTACAGCTGAACTCCTTTCTGCTCCATCTCTCCTCGTGGCAGTGAATCTGTGTTCCAATTTCTCTGCACAGAAATAAGTCTGAGAACAAACTTTTGTTCCTTTTTATGTGCTGATCTTCACTGAATGGGGCTCGTCAGTTACATTACCATGTATTGGTTACACCCATTTCACACTGACGGTCAGTGAAGGGGAGGGAACAAGGACATATCTACATAGAGTGGAGCTGGTTGTGTTTCAGAGCGGGAAGAAGAGGGAGGGGTTCCAGCAAGAGGGGTCATTTTTAAAAGGGGAAGAACAAGTTTAACAGCATTAACACTGCAAACAATATTTTCTCTTCATATGAATACAAACACTGTCTCTGATTGTTACTAGTAAGAATTAAAACTTGGTATGTCATTTTTTAAAACCATTACAGTCTCAAGGGGATTTACAGGAGAAAGAAAATTGATAGAGTGAAGAGAACACTGTTTATAACATGGACATATAAAGTGTACAATCTAAAAATGATGTTGCAACACCAAAACAAGTGAGCACTAACCCCGTGAAATGAGCAGCAAATAAACTTCTGAAGACTTTGCAAGAGGCTGTTCCACAGATAAGCATAAACAAACAAAAGTCATAGAGATTTGGATTTCGTTTATAAATATCTATGTAGATCTCTATATATATACATTTCACATATTCAGTCGGTCTGTAAGACTTGTAGTAAGTGCTGTGCTGTGGTTTCTGAAAAATAACAAAAGAGTGAGCATAAACAACTTTTGTTGGCTAATGAGCATATTTGCAAATGCATTAGATGGAAAGTCCACAGCTATTCAATGCTAATGTTCTGTCTGGTGGTGTTTATGTGAGTTGTATTGTAATGTTAAACAGTGACGATGGCTTACTACACAGCTCATTCATAAGTATTGTGTTGTCAAGTGGTGTTCATGTGCGATGTATTGTAATGTTGAACAATGCTGATAGCTAAGTAGAGTGTAGAATTTGAATAGAGAGCAAGAATGATCTCTGAATTCATGGCTGGGTGGCAGTTGGATTGTACAATATGATGAATGAAGACATTGATTTATATCTTTAAAAAACTCTCATGGTAGCGTCATTCACCAGAAAGTATGGGGAATGAATTCGACAACAGAAAAGGGTCAACACCTTCCATTCTGTCCACTGAATATGACGTGTTGTCTGACTTGCCCATTGCAGCCTGCAGCTCATTCTAAGGCATCTGTCTGAATTGCCCCGACCAGGGATTAACCAGGTTCAAATCCTGGTCTACCAACCCTGGTTCTTGATCTGAAAGTAGTGGTTCTTGATCTTCTCTCTGGGCAATTGAATTGAAAGCAACTGGACTTGTTATATGTCTATGAATACGTTTCGCCTTTTAATCAGTTCTTGCTTGTCTGACCAGTCTGTGCTAGTCCACTGGTCAGACAAGCAAGAACTGATGTAGCCCCTTGGATAAGAGGCAAAACATCTTCAATTGCCAAGAGATAACTATGACATGGAGAACATTCACAAACTATGACACTCTTCTCTTTTCTCTGTGACAAAAGTGATTTAGTAAAGGAAGCTGAAAGTTCGGAGACTAACTGACAAATGTTTTGTCTTTTCTACACATGAATTCTGTGTTTTGTGGTGTTTTAGGAGGGAAACTGCCTCATTGTTGTTTCACATTTTCTCCACTTACATTGAATGAGATCCTGAGATTACAGAAGAAAATACTTTTCTCATTGTTGAAAAAACATCTTTATTTCTGTGAATTTTGTTATATGACACTTGTTCGAGGACTTTTTGTACAGATTTACATTATCCACACAATCATATAGTTTCACCCAGAATCTCATCTATGTAAAAGGAACATTATAAATGATCTCCTTGTTGATGTCTATCAGAATAATGACAGTTTGATTGTACATTTATTTATGAATTTACAAAATGGTGATAACAAAATAACCACTACCAAGGAAGTTTAGCTGTTTTCTCTGTTTAAGATGCCAAAGAGAAAGAGAAACAACAGCACACAAGATGGTAAAACACATCATCATTAGCAGTGATAGCATTTATGGCTAAAAACATGCAAGAAAAAAAGATATTTAAAGAACTCAAAACAGTATGAAATAAAAAAATATAAGTGTTGACAATCTCAGTTTGATTGACAGCTGATCTCTGTGTAGTTCATGGAGACGAAAACATGAACAATTACGACTTGTGTCGTGTGTTTACCTGGGTTTAAAGAACTCAGCTTTGTCTCCATTAAAATAAAGAAGAAGTCCAGCATAGAGAGGATGAGTGAATGTGGTCTGGAATCTGTGGAGGAGAGTCATGGTTTCAGAGATGCTGTAGAAGGACAGAATACCTGCGCTGTGATCCAGGTACACGCCGACTCTGGAGGAAACAGGACCTGAGACGCGAGACAAGTTTCCGTTCGAAATAAACTCATGAGCATCAATGTCACATCTAAAAGTACAAGAATTTTTATTAAATCCAAATCTACATTGATTTGAGTTTCCTGATCTCTTGATTTTCTTGTATGCCAGTGCTATATCAACTCCTTCCCCTCCCCACTCCACTTCCCAGTAACAACGTCCAGTCAGACTCTCTTTGCTCAGGATCTGAACCCAATAACCATCGAATCTATCTGGATGACTAGGATAAGACTGTGTTTGGCTTGTTACTTCTGCTTTTCTGTTCCCCTCAGATAATAACACGTTTCTGTTTGCTGTGTTTGGATCCAGAGTGATTTCACATGAATATTTTAGGAACTCAGCTCTGGTCTTGGGCTCTGGTTCTGGTTCTGACAGTAAAACATCCACTTCAGTCTCAGTCAGTGAGATGTTTGTCCATTTGTCCTTCAGCATGTCCTGTAATTTATCTCTGAGCTCTGACACAGCTGCTGTCACATCCTCAAAGTATCTCAGAGGACGGATATTGATGCTGGATGAGTCTGTAGGTGCACTGAGTTGTGACACTGAGGGGTAGTTGTGTAGAAACTGGTTGTGATCCTCTGTATGTGAAAGCTGCTTCAGTTTAGCGTCTTTCCTCATCAGCTCAGTGATCTCCTGCTGCAGCTTCTCCTGAAGCTCTTTGACTCGACTCACTTCAGTTTCCTGCTGGGATCTGATCTGCTGCTTCACATCAGAGCTTCTTTTGTGGAAGAGACGGATCAGTTCACTGGAGATCTTCTCATTGTCCTCCACTAATTTATCAGCAGAGAGCGTGACAGCCTCCACCTCCTGTTGAAGCAGCTCCACATCTTTCTCTCTGTCCTGGATTATCTGCTGGATGTTGAGTCGACTCACCTCGAGCTCTCTCTGCCTCTCAGTCCTTTCTGCTGCAGCTGAGACTGTGTCATGGCCTTTATGTTCATTTACAGAGCAGAGATAACAGATTATCTGCTGATCAGTACGACAGAACATCTTCATCACCTCATCATGAAGAGAGCAGATTTTCTCCTGGAGCTTCTTGGAGGGGTCGACCAGCTTGTGTTTCTTAAATGGAGGTGCATCATAATGAAGCTGGAGGTGATTCTCACAGTAAGAGGACAGACAAGTCAGACAGGACTTGAGGGCTTTCAGCTTCCTCCCAGTGCAGACATCACAGGCCACATCTTCAGGTCCAGCATAGCAATGATCAGCAGCAGCAGCTTGTGGTCCAGTCTTCAGCTGCTCCACTAAAGCTGCTAACATGGTGTTTTTCTTCAGGACAGGCCTCCGTTTGAAAGTCTGTCTGCACTGAGGGCAGCTGAAGATCTTCCTCCGAGCTTCTCCATCCCATTGTAATTTAATACAGTTCATACAGTAGGTATGTCCACATGGAATAGTCACCGGGTCCTTCGGTAGATCCAGACAGATTGAACAAGTAAAGTTCTCTCTGTACAGCTGAACTCCTTTCTGGTCCATCTCTCCTCGTGTCAGTGAATGTGTGAGTTTCACTTTCTCTGCACAGAAATAAGTCTGAGAACAAACTTTTGTTCCTTTTTATGTGCTGATCTTCACTGAATGGGGCTCGTCAGCTCATACATTACCATGTATTGGTTACACCCATTTCACACTGACGGTCAGTGAAGGGGAGGGAACATGGAAATAGCTTCATAGAGTGGAGCTGGTTGTGTTTCAGAGCGGGAAGAAGAGGGAGGGGTTCCAGCAAGAGGGGTAATTTTTAAAGGGGAAGAACAAGTTTAACAGCATTAACACTACAAAAAAAATTCTTTATATGAAAACAAACACTGTCTCTGATTGTTACTAGCTATTCTTGCTAGTAACTCAACTCGTTTAAAGCTATTACAGTCTCAAAGGGATTTACAGGAGAGAGGAAATGGAAAGAGTGAAGAGAATACTGTGTATAACATTGACATATAAAGTGGACAAACCAAAAATGATGTTGTAACATCATACCAAGAACAAACCCACAAAAACAAGTGAGCACTAACCTGTTAAAATAAGCACTGATTAATCTTCTGTGAAACTTTGCAAGACATCATTCCCAAATATAAGCAAAAACAAACCAAACTCAAATTTCCACCAACAAACTTAATATATGTATACACATATATGTGTGTGTATGTGTACATACATATACATATACACACACACAGTGCAGCTCAAAAGTTTGTGTATCTTTTGCAGTTTTCTCTATTTCTGCATAAATATGACCTATAACATTGAATTTTTACACAAGGTAAATTAGAGCCATGTATTTCAATCAATGGGATGATGATCAGGTGTGAGTCTGGGAGATGGGGTTTTATTCAAAGAAGATAAATCTATCTTCACTATGAAAATCTGAGCTTCACAACACATATTTGCGTAGGTGTGTTCTGGCTCGAACAAAGGAGATTTTTGAGGACTTAAGAAGAAGAGATGCTGATACTCAGCAGGCTGGAAAGTGTTACAAAACAATTTCTTAAGCATTTGGACTCCACCAGTGGACTATCAGGCTGAACATGTAGAAATGGAAGACATCCAACACCAGTGTTACCCTCCCCAGGGGAGGTTGGACAACAAAGATCACACCAAGAGCAGGTGTGAAATAGTCCAGGAGGTCACACAGACCTCAAAGTAATATCTAGGAAAGTAAAGGTTTTCCTTGCAGTGGTTACAGTCAGCGTTCATGAGTCTACCAACAGGAGAACATTAAACATCAGTGGTGTTCATGGCAGTGTTGCAAAGAGCAAGCCACAATGTTCCAAAAAAAATCGCATTTTATTTGCAAAAGGTTCACAAACTTTCAAGCAGCACTGTGTATACGTATTCACTTTCGTAAAAAAAAAAAAAAAAAAAAAAATTCCCATATCCATCCATCCATCCTTCAGTCCTTTTTGTGACGCTTAATCGGGGGCCGGGTCGCGGTGGTATCAGGCTAAGCAATGTGACCCAGACATACTTCTCCCCAGCAACGTTTGTCAGCTCCTCCTGGGGGATTAAGGCAGGTTAAAAAAGGTCTTACAGTTCACATATTCAGTCAGTCTGTAAGACTTGTAGTAAGTGCTGTGCTGTGGTTTCTGGAAAAGAAGAAATAACAAAAGAGTGAGCATAAACAACTTTTGTTGGCTAATGAGCATATTTGCAAATGCATTCGATGGAAAGTCCACAGCTATTCAATGCTAATGTTCTGTCTGGTGGTGTTTATGTGAGTTGTATTGTAATCTTGAACAGTGATGATGGCTTACTACACAGCTCATTCATCAGTATTGTGTTGTCAAGTGGTGTTCATGTGCAATGTATTGTAATGTTGAACAATGCTGATAGCCAAGTAGAGTGTAGAATTTGAATAGAGAGAAAGAATGATGTCTGAATTCATGGCTGGGTGGCAGTTGGATTGTACAATATAATGAATGAAGAAATTGACTTATATCTTTAAAAAAACTCTCATGGTAGCGTCATTTACCAGAAGGTATGGTGTACCACAGCCTTCAAATTAACTGAATGCTATCCTTTCAGTCAGCAGGGTGTTCTTTTGGGACGATGGCTGGAACATGAGTACTGTCTATGGCTCCGGTGCACCAAGTGTAGCCACAGCCTTTTAAATGTGTTTTCAAAGTTTCTGCCCAGTTGGAAGTGAAAAAGAACTGCTGGTATAGCACATGCACTAGCACCTTGGTCACTTCACATTCCAGCATACATACAGTAGACACACGAACTCCAAATAAATAGGCAATGCTGCAGTACTCTGCAGGTGTTGCATCACTACTCATTTTTAAAATGTTGAAATGCTTCCCAGAAAGCTTGTCCATGGCTGTGGTTCTGGACCCACTTTTGTTGGTTTGTTGAGGTACAAAGGGAGACACCAGTCACCATCAAAGACAATATAAAAGTTATTCTCAGGCCTGATAGCGTTCAGGCGTGGTGCCTGAATTCAGGCTTGAGCTTGGCCATGTTTGATGTCAAGAAAGGAATTTCATAGTTTACTTTGGAGTATTATAATTACCACCTACTGACCTTTCTTGGTATGGCTGTAGTATCTGTAGTCTCAGTATGCTATACAAGCAATATGTACGCAGGTAAGTGACTAGTTAAAAGCAGGGATGGATTACTGAACAGGCCTACCAGGCCCAGGATCCCGAGAGCTCTTGTGCTCTACAAAAAGATGCTACTGTAATATAGGCTTATATTGGGTTTGTTCATCTCATGTCTGAATGTTGTCCATTTATTTCCACAAAATTCACCAGAATATATCATTTATGGGACTATTTATCAAAATGTTCCATACATACAATTTTCCATACAATTTCCCATGCATACCCCTGGATCCATCTTGACAATTATGTTGATCAGGGCATATATCTTGGTTTAGGGGCCCGCTTACCTCCCATGGATAAAAGTTCAGGCTCAGGATTTTTTTTCCACTATCACCCCTGTTTTCTTCATTTGAGGTACTTATGGTTACATCCGTTGGTTTCCGACATGAATTGTGTTCTTCTCGACTTTCATACAGCTTGAATTTTGTTCACCTCCATTAATCCCCTCTGGGGCGAACAAGTATGGGGAATGAATTCAACAACAGAAAAGGGTCAACACCTTCCATTCTGTCCACTGAGTATTGCAATAATTGCAGTCTGCAGCTCATTCTCAGGCATCTGTCTGAATTGCCCCGACCAGGGATTAACCAGATTCAAATCCTGGTCTACCAACCCTGGTTCTTGATCTGAAAGTAGTGGTTCTTGATCTTCTCTCTGGGCAATTGAATTGAAAGCAACTGGACTTGTTATATGTCTATGAATACGTTTCGTCTCTTAATCAGTTCTTGCTTGTCTGACCAGTCTGTGCTAGTCCACTGGTCAGACAAGCAAGATCTGATGTAGCCCCTTGGATAAGAGGCAAAACATCTTCAATTGCCAAGAGATAACTATGACCTGGAGAACATTCACAAACTATGACACTCTTCTCTTTTCTCTGTGACAAAAGTGATTTAGTAAAGGAAGCTGAAAGTTCAGAGACTAACTGACAAATGTTTTGTATTTTCTACACATGAATTCTGTACTTTGTGGTGTTTTAGGAGGGAAACTGCCTCATTGTTGTTTCACATTTTTCTTACATTGAATGAGATCCTGAGATTACAGAAGAAAATACTTTTTTCATTGTTGAAAAAACATCTTTATTTCTGTAAATTCTGTTATAAGACACTTGTTCAATGACTTTTTGTACAGATTTACTTTATGCACACAATCATATAGTTTCACCCAGAATCTCAACTATGTAAAAGGAACATTATAAATGATCTCCTTGTTGATGTCTATCAGAATAATGACAGTTTGATTGTACATTTATTTATGAATTTACAAAATGGTGAGAACAAAAAAACCACTACCAAGGAAGTTTAGCTGTTTTCTCTGTTTAAGATGCCAAAGAGAAAGAGAAACAACAGCACACAAGAGGGTGAAACACATCATCATTAGCAGTGATAGCATTTATGGCTAAAAACATGCAAGAAAAAAAGATATTTAAAGAACTTTAAAACAGTATGAAATAAAAAATATAAGTGTTGACAATCTCAGTTTGATTGACAGCTGATCTCTGTGTAGTTCATGGAGACGAAAACATGAACAATTACGACTTGTGTCGTGTGTCTACCTGGGTTTAAAGAACTCAGCTTTGTCTCCTTCACCATAAAGAACAAGTCCAGCATAAAGAGGATGAGTGAATGTGGTCTGGAATCTGTGGAGGAGAGTCATGGTTTCAGAGACGCTGTAGAAGGACAGAATACCTGCGCTGTGATCCAGGTACACGCCGACTCTGGAGGAAACAGGACCTGAGACGCGAGACATTTTTCCGTTCGAATAAAACTCATGATCATCAATGTCACATTTGAAAGTACAAGAATTGTTATTAAATCCAAATTTACATTGATTTGAGTTTCCTGATCTCTTGATTTTCTTGTATGCCAGTGCTAGATCAACTCCTTCCCCTCCCCACTCCACTTCCCAGTAACAACGTCCAGTCAGACTCTCTTTGCTCAGGATCTGAACCCAATAACCAGTGAATCTATCTGGATGATTAGGATAAGACTGTGTTTGGCTTGTTAGTTCTGCTTTTCTGTTCCCCTCAGATAATAACACGTTTCTGTTTGCTGTGTTTGGATCCAGAGTGATTTCACATGAATATTTTAGGAACTCAGCTCTGGTCTTGGGCTCTGGTTCTGGTTCTGACAGTAAAACGTCCACTTCAGTCTCAGTCAGTGAGATGTTTGTCCATTTGTCCTTCAGCATGTCCTGTAATTTATCTCTGAGCTCTGACACAGCTGCTGTCACATCCTCAAAGTATCTCAGAGGACGGATATCGATGCTGGATGAGTCTGTAGGTTCACTGAGTTGTGACACTGAGGGGTAGTTGTGTAGAAACTGGTTGTGATCCTCTGTATGTGAGAGCTGCTTCAGTTTAGCGTCTTTCCTCATCAGCTCAGTGATCTCCTGCTGCAGCTTCTCCTGAAGCTCTTTGACTCGACTCACTTCAGTTTCCTGCTGGGATCTGATCTGCTGCTTCACATCAGAGCTTCTTTTGTGGAAGAGACGGATCAGCTCACTGGAGATCTTCTCATTGTCCTCTACTAATTTATCAGCAGAGAGCGTGACGGCCTCCACCTCCTGTTGAAGCAGCTCCACATCTTTCTCTCTGTCCTGGATTATCTGCTGGATGTTTAGTCGACTCACCTCGAGCTCTCTCTGCCTCTCAGTTATTTCTGCTGCAGCTGTGACTGTGTCGTGGCCTTTATGATCCTCCATAGTGCACAGATAACAGATACACATCTTATCTGTACGGCAGAACATCTTCATCACCTCATCATGACGAGAGCAGATGTTCTCCTGGAGCTTCTCTGAGGGCTCCACCAGCTTGTGTTTCTTAAGTGGAGGTGCATCATAATGAAGCTGGAGGTGATTCTCACAGTAAGAGGACAGACAAGTCAGACAGGACTTGAGGGCTTTCAGCTTCCTCCCAGTGCAGACTTCACAGGCCACATCTTCAGGTCCAGCATAGCAGTGATCAGCAGCAGCAGCTTGTGGTCCAGTCTTCAGCTGCTCCACTAAAGCTGCTAACATGGTGTTTTTCTTCAGGACAGGCCTCCGTTTGAAAGTCTGTCTGCACTGAGGGCAGCTGAAGATCTTCCTCCGAGCTTCTCCATCCCATTGTAATTTAATACAGTTCATACAGTAGGTATGTCCACATGGAATAGTCACCGGGTCCTTCGGTAGATCCAGACAGATTGAACAAGTAAAGGTCTCTCTGTACAGCTGAACTCCTTTCTGGTCCATCTCTCCTCGTGTAAGTGAATGTGTGAGTTTCACTTTCTCTGCACAGAAATAAGACTGAGAACAAAATTTTGTTCCTTTTTATGTGCTGATCTTCACTGAATGGGGCTCGTCAGCTCGTACATTACCATGTATTGGTTACACCCATTTCACACTGACGGTCAGTGAAGGGGAGGGAACAAGGAAATAGCTTCATAGAGTGGAACTGGTTGTGTTTCAGAGCGGGAAGAAGAGGGAGGGGTTCCAGCAAGAGGGGTAATTTTTAAAGGGGAAGAACAAGTTTAACAGCATTAACACTACAAAAAAAAATTCTTTATATGAAAACAAACACTGTCTCTGATTGTTACTAGCTATTCTTGCTAGTAACTCAACTCGTTTAAAGCTATTCAGTCTCAAAGGGATTTACAGGAGAGAGGAAATGGAAAGAGTGAAGAGAATACTGTGTATAACATTGACATATAAAGTGGACAAACCAAAAATGATGTTGTAACACCATACCAAGAACAAACCCAGAAAAACAAGTGAGCACTAACCTGTTAAAATAAGCACTGATTAATCTTCTGCGAAACTTTGCAAGACATCATTCCCAAATATAAGCAAAAACAAACCAAACTCAAATTTCCACCAACAAACTTAATATATATATACACATATATGTGTGTGTATGTGTACATACGTATACACACACAAAGTGCAGCTCAAAAGTTTGTGTACCTTTTGCAATTTTCTCTATTTCTGCATAAATATGACCTATAACATTGATTCAATTTTTACACAAGCCCTAAAAGTTTATAAAGGGAACCCAATAAAGCAAACCAGAAAAAATCATTAAATGTATTCATTTATTTATTGAGGGAAAATTATCACATTTTCTATCTTTCCTATTTTTGTGAGGCAAAAGTAGTATATGTGAATCTCTGGGATTATCAGTTCATTTGAAGGGTAAATTAGAGCCATGTATTTCAATCAATGGGATGATGATCAGGTGTGAGTCTGGGAGATGGTGTTTTATTCAAAGAAGTTAAATCTATCTTCACTATGAAAATCTGAGCTTCACAACACATATTTGCGTAGGTGTGTTGTGGCTCGAACAAAGGAGATTCCTGAGGACCTTAGAAGAAGAGATGCTGATACTCAGCAGGCTGGAAACAGAACATTGTTAAAAAAGGTCTTACAGTTCACATATTCAGTCAGTCTGTAAGACTTGTAGTAAGTGCTGTGCTGTGGTTTCTGGAAAAATTGAATTAACAAAAGAGTTAGCATAAACAACTTTTGTTGGCTAATGAGCATATTTGCAAATGCATTCGATGGAAAGTCCACAGCTATTCAATGCTAATGTTATGTCTGGTGGTGTTTATGTGAGTTGTATTGTAATGTTAAACAGTGATGATGGCTTACTACACAGCTCATTCAAAAGTATTGTGTTGTCAAGTGGTGTTCATGTGCGATGTATTGTAATGTTGAACTATGCTGATAGCCAAGTAGAGTGTAGAGTTTGAATAGAGAGAAAGAATGATCTCTGAATTCATGGCTGGATTGCAGTTGGATTGTACAATATGATGAATGAAGACATTGATTTATATCTTTAAAAAAACTCTCATGATAGCGTCATTCACCAGAAAGTATGGGGAATGAATTCAACAACAGAAAAGGGTCAACACCTTCCATTCTGTCCACTGAATATGACGTGTTGTCTGACTTGCCCATTGCAGCCTGCAGCTCATTCTCAGGCATCTGTCTGAATTGCCCCGACCAGGGATTAACCAGGTTCAAATTCTGGTCTACCAACCCTGGTTCTTGATCTGAAAGTAGTGGTTCTTGATCTTCTCTCTGGGCAATTGAATTGAAAGCAACTGGACTTGTTATATGTCTATGAATACGTTTCGCCTCTTAATCAGTTCTTGCTTGTCTGACCAGTCTGTGCTAGTCCACTGGTCAGACAAGCAAGAACTGATGTAGCCCCTTGGATAAGAGGCAAAACATCTTCAATTGCCAAGAGATAACTATGACATGGAGAACATTCACAAACTATGACACCCTTCTCTTTTCTCTGTGACAAAAGTGATGTAGTAAAGGAAGCTGAAAGTTCGGAGACTAACTGACAAATGTTTTGTCTTTTCTACACATGAATTCTGTACTTTGTGGTGTTTTAGGAAGGAAACAGCCTCATTGTTGTTTCACATTTTCTCCACATACATTGAATGAGATCCTGAGATGACAGAAGAAAATACTTTTCTCATTGTTGAAAAAACATCTTTATTTCTGTGAATTTTGTTATATGACACTTGTTCGAGGACTTTTTGTACAGATTTACATTATCCACACAATCATATAGTTTCACCCAGAATCTCATCTATGTAAAAGGAACATTATAAATGATCTCCTTGTTGATGTCTATCAGAATAATGACAGTTTGATTGTACATTTATTTATGAATTTACAAAATGGTGATAACAAAATAACCACTACCAAGGAAGTTTAGCTGTTTTCTCTGTTTAAGATGCCAAAGAGAAAGAGAAACAACAGCACACAAGAGGGTAAAACACATCATCATTAGCAGTGATAGCATTTATGGCTAAAAACATGCAGGGAAAAAATATTTAAAGAAACTCAAACCAGTATGAAATAAAAAATATGAAAAAATATATGTGTTGACAATCTCAGTTTGATTGTCAGCTGATCTCTGTGTAGCTCATGGAGACAAAAACATGAACAATTACGACTTGTGTCGTGTGTCTACCTGAGTTTAAAGAACTCAGCTTTGTCTCCATCATAATAAAGACAAAGTCCAGCATAGAGAGGCCGAGTGAATATGGTCTGGACTCTGTAGAGGAGAGTCATGGTTTCAGAGACGCTGTAGAAGGACAGAATACCTGCACTGTGATCCAGGTACACTCCGACTCTGGAGGACTGAGGACCTGAGACGGGAGAAAATTTCCCGTTCGACCAAAACTCATAACCGCTACTGTGACATTTAAAAGAACAAGATTTGTTATTAAATCCAAATCTACATTTATTTGAATATCCTGCTCTGCTGATATTCTTGTGTGCCAGTGCTATATCAACTCCTTCCCCTCTCCACTCCACCTCCCAGTAACAACGTCCAAGCAGACTCTCTTTGCTCAGGATCTGAACCCAATGAGTGAATCTATCTGGATGACTAGGATAATACTGTGTTTGGCTTGTTACTTCTGCTTTTCTGTTTCCATCAGATAATAACAGTTCTGTGTTTGCTGTGTTTGGATCCAGAGTGATTTCACGTGAATATTTTAAGAAATCAGCTCTGGTCTTTGGCTCTGGTTCTGACATTAAAAACTTCACTTCAGCCACTTTCAGTGACTTTTCTGCCGATTCCTCCTTCAGGATGTCCTGTAGTTCATCTCTGAGCTCTGACACAGTTGCTTTTATTTCCTCAAAGTATCTCAAAAGACGCATATCGATGCCGGATGAGTCTGTAGGTTTACTGAGTTGTGACACTGAGGTGTAATTTTGCAGAAACTGGTTGTGATCCTCTGTGTGTGACAGTTGCTTCAGTTCAGCGTCTTTCCTCTTCAGCTCAGTGATCGCCTGCTGCAGCTTCTCCTGAAGCTCTTTGACTCGACTCACTTCAGTTTCCTGCTGGGATCTGATCTGCTGCTTCACATCACTGCTTCTTTTCTGGAGGAGACGGATCAGCTCAATGAAGATCTTCTCACTGTCCTCCACTGCTTTATCAGCAGAGAGACTGGCAGCCTCCACCTCCTGTTGAAGCAGCTCCACATCTCCCTCACTGTCCGTTATTCTCCGCTGGATGTTTAGTCGACTCACCTCGAGCTCTCTCTGCCTCTTAATCCTTTCTGCTGCAGCTGGGACTGTGTCGTGGCCTTTATGTTCATTGACAGAGCAGAGATAACAGATAATCTGCTGATCAGTACGGCAGAACATCTTCATCACCTCATCATGACGAGAGCAGATGTTCTCCTGGAGCTTCTCTGAGGGCTCCACCAGCTTGTGTTTCTTTAATGCAGGTGCATCATAATGAAGCTGGAGGTGATTCTCACAGTAAGAGGCCAGACAAGTCAGACAGGACTTGAGGGCTTTCCTCTTCCTCTCAGTGCAGACATCACAGGTCACATCTTCAGGTCCAGCATAGCAGTGATCAGCAGCAGCAGCTTGTGGTCCAGTCTTCAGCTGCTCCACTAAAGCTGCTAACATGGTGTTTTTCTTCAGGACAGGCCTCGGTGTGAAGGCCTCTCTGCACTGAGGGCAGCTGTAGATCCTCCTCTGATCTTCTTCATCGCAGTGTAATTTAATACAGTTCATACAGTAGGTATGTCCACAGGGAATAGTCACCGGGTCCTTCAGTAGATCCAGACAGATTGAACAAGTAAAGTTCTCTCTGTACAGCTGAACTCCTTTCTGGTCCATCTCTCCTCGTGTCAGTGAATGTGTGAGTTTCACTTTCTCTGCACAGAAATAAGACTGAGAACAAACTTTTGTTCCTTTTTATGTGCTGATCTTCACTGAATGGGGCTCGTCAGCTCATACATTACCATGTATTGGTTACACCCATTTCTCACTGACGGTCAGTGAAGGGGAGGGAACATGGAAATAGCTTCATAGAGTGGAGCTGGTTGTGTTTCAGAGCGGGACGAAGAGGGAGGGGTTCCAGCAAAAGGGGTAATTTTTAAAGGGCAAGAACAAGTTTAACAGCATTAACGCTACAAAAAAAAATCTTTATATGAAAACAAACACTGTCTCTGATTGTTACTAGCTATTCTTGCTAGTAACTCAACTCGTTTAAAGCTATTACAGTCTCAAAGGGATTTACAGGAGAGAGGAAATGGAAAGAGTGAAGAGAATACTGTGTATAACATTGACATATAAAGTGGACAAACCAAAAATGATGTTGTAACACCATACCAAGAACAAACCCACAAAAACAAGTGAGCACTAACCTGTTAAAATAAGCACTGATTAATCTTCTGTGAAACTTTGAAAGACATCATTCCCAAATATAAGCAAAAACAAACCAAACTCAAATTTCCACCAACAAACTGAATATATATATACACATATATGTGTGTGTATGTGTACATACATATACATATACACACAAACAGTGCAGCTCAAAAGTTTGTGTACCTTTTGCAGTTTTCTTTATTTCTGCATAAATGTGACCTATAACATTGATTTTTTAGACAAGGTAAATTAGAGCCATGTATTTCAATCAATGGGATGATGATCAGGTGTGAGTCTGGGAGATGGGGTTTTATTCAAAGAAGATAAATCTATCTTCACTATGAAAATCTGAGCTTCACAACACATATTTGCGTAGGTGTGTTGTGGCTCGAACAAAGGAGATTTCTGAGGACTTAAGAAGAAGAGATGCTGATACTCAGCAGGCTGGAAAGTGTTACAAAACAATTTCTTAAGCATTTGGACTCCACCAGTATACTATCAGGCTGAACATGTAGAAATGGAAGACATCCAACACCAGTGTTACCCTCCCCAGGGGAGGTTGGACAACAAAGATCACACCAAGAGCAGGTGTGAAATAGTCCAGGAGGTCACACAGACCTCAAAGTAATATCTAGGAAAGTAAAGGTTTTCCTTGCAGTGGTTACAGTCAGCGTTCATGAGTCTACCAACAGGAGAACATTAAACATCAGTGGTGTTCATGGCAGTGTTGCAAAGAGCAAGCCACAACGTTCCAAAAAAAAAATCGCATTTTATTTGCATAAGGTTCACAAACTTTCAAGCAGCACTGTGTATACGTATTCACTTTCGTAAAAAAAAAAAAAAAAAAAAAAAAATTCCCATATCCATCCATCCATCCTTCAGTCCTTTTTGTGACGCTTATCCGGGGCCGGGTCGCGGTGGTATCGGGCTAAGCAATGTGACCCAGACATACTTCTCCCCAGCAACGTTTGTCAGCCCCTCCTGGGGGATTAAGGCACAGAACAGTGTTAAAAAAGGTCTTACAGTTCACATATTCAGTCAGTCTGTAAGACTTGTAGTAAGTGCTGTGCTGTGGTTTCTGGAAAAGTAGAAATAACAAAAGAGTGAGCTTAAACTTTTGTTGGCTAATGAGCATATTTGCAAATGCATTCGATGGAAAGTCCACAGCTATTCAATGCTAATGTTCTTTCTGGTGGTGTTTATGTGAGTTGTATTGTAATCTTGAACAGTGATGATGGCTTACTACACAGCTCATTCATAAGTATTGTGTTGTCAAGTGGTGTTCATGTGCGATGTATTGTAATGTTGAACAATGCTGATAGCCAAGTAGAGTGTAGAATTGATGGCTGGGTGGCAGTTGGATTGTACAATATAATGAATGAAGAAATGGATTTATATCTTTAAAAAACTCTCATGGTAGCGTCATTCACCAGAAGGTATGGTGTACCACAGCCTTCAAATTAACTGAATGCTATCCTTTCAGTCAGCAGGGTGTTCTTTTGGGACGATGGCTGGAACATGAGTACTGTCTATGGCTCCGGTGCACCAAGTGTAGCCACAGCCTTTTAAATGTGTTTTCAAAGTTTCTGCCCAGTTGGAAGTGAAAAAGAACTGCTGGTATAGCACATGCACTAGCACCTTGGTCACTTCACATTCCAGCATACATACAGCAGACACACGAACTCCAAATAAATAGGCAATGCTGCAGTACTCTGCAGGTGTTGCATCACTACTCATTGTTAAAATGTTGAAATGCTTCCCAGAAAGCTTGTCCATGGCTGTGGTTCTGGACCCACTTTTGTTGGTTTGTTGAGGTACAAAGGGAGACACCAGTCACCATCAAAGACAATATAAAAGTTATTCTCAGGCCTGATAGCGTTCAGGCGTGGTGCCTGAATTCAGGCTTGAGCTTGGCCATGTTTGATGTCAAGAAAGGAATTTCATAGTTTACTTTGGAGTATTATAATTACCACCTACTGACCTTTCTTGGTATGGCTGTAGTATCTGTAGTCTCAGTATGCTATACAAGCAATATGTACGCAGGTAAGTGACTAGTTAAAAGCAGGGATGGATTACTGAACAGGCCTACCAGGCCCAGGATCCCGAGAGCTCTTGTGCTCTACAAAAAGATGCTACTGTAATATAGGCTTATATTGGGTTTGTTCATCTCATGTCTGAATGTTGTCCATTTATTTCCACAAAATTCACCAGAATCTATCATTTATGGGACTATTTATCAAAATGTTCCATACATACAATTTTCCATACAATTTCCCATGCATACCCCTGGATCCATCTTGACAATTATGTTGATCAGGGCATATATCTTGGTTTAGGGGCCCGCTTACCTCCCATGGATAAAAGTTCAGGCTCAGGATTTTTTTCCACTATCACCCCTGTATTCTTCATTTGAGGTACTTATGGTTACATCCGTTGGTTTCAGACATGAATTGTGTTCTTCTCGACTTTCATACAGCTTGAATTTTGTTCACCTCCATTAATCCCCTCTGGGGCGAACAAGTATGGGGAATGAATTCAACAACAGAAAAGGGTCAACACCTTCCATTCTGTCCACTGAATATGACGTGTTGTCTGACTTGCCCATTGCAGCCTGCAGCTCATTCTCAGGCATCTGTCTGAATTGCCCCGACCAGGGATTAACCAGATTCAAATCCTGGTCTACCAACCCTGGTTCTTGATCTGAAAGTAGTGGTTCTTGATCTTCTCTCTGGGCAAATGAATTGAAAGCAACTGGACTTGTTATATGTCTATGAATACGTTTCGTCTCTTAATCAGTTCTTGCTTGTCTGACCAGTCTGTGCTAGTCCACTGGTCAGACAAGCAAGAACTGATGTAGCCCCTTGGATAAGAGGCAAAACATCTTCAATTGCCAAGAGATAACTATGACATGGAGAACATTCACAAACTATGACACTCTTCTCTTTTCTCTGTGACAAAAGTGATTTAGTAAAGGAAGCTGAAAGTTCAGAGACTAACTGACAAATGTTTTGTCTTTTCTACACATGAATTCTGTACTTTGTGGTGTTTTAGGAGGGAAACTGCCTCTTTGTTGTTTCACATTTTCTCCACTTACATTGAATGAGATCCTGAGATGACAGAAGAAAATACTTTTCTCATTTTTGAAAAAACATCTTTATTTCTGTAAATTGTGTTATATGACACTTGTTCAAGGACTTTTTGTACAGATTTACTTTATGCACACAATCATATAGTTTCACCCAGAATCTTAGCAATGTAAAAGGAACATTATAAAGGATCTCCTTGTTGATGTCTATCAGAATAATGACAGTTGTACATTTCTTTATGAATTTACAAAATGGTGAAAACAAAATAACCACTACCAAGGAAGTTTAGCTGTTTTCTCTGTTTAAGATGCCAAAGAGAAAGAGAAACAACAGCACACAAGAGGATAAAAAACATCATCATTAGCAGTGATAGCATTTATGGCTAAAAACATGCAGGAAAAAAATATTTAAAGAAACTTAAACCAGTATGAAATAAAAAATATGAAAAAATATATGTGTTGACAATCTCAGTTTGATTGTCAGCTGATCTCTGTGTAGTTCATGGAGACAAAAACATGAACAATTACGACTTGTGTCGTGTGTCTACCTGGGTTTAAAGAACTCAGCTTTGTCTCCATCATAATAAAGACAAAGTCCAGCATAGAGAGGCCGAGTGAATATGGTCTGGACTCTGTAGAGGAGAGTCATGGTTTCAGAGACGCTGTAGAAGGACAGAATACCTGCACTGTGATCCAGTTACACTCCGACTCTGGAGGACTGAGGACCTGAGACGGGAGAAAATTTCCCGTTCGACCAAAACTCATAACCGCTACTGTGACATTTAAAAGAACAAGATTTGTTATTAAATCCAAATCTACATTTATTTGAATATCCTGCTCTGCTGATATTCTTGTGTGCCAGTGCTATATCAACTCCTTCCCCTCTCCACTCCACCTCCCAGTAACAACGTCCAAGCAGACTCTCTTTGCTCAGGATCTGAACCCAATGAGTGAATCTATCTGGATGACTAGGATAATACTGTGTTTGGCTTGTTACTTCTGCTTTTCTGTTTCCATCAGATAATAACAGTTCTGTGTTTGCTGTGTTTGGATCCAGAGTGATTTCACGTGAATATTTTAAGAAATCAGCTCTGGTCTTTGGCTCTGGTTCTGACATTAAAAACTTCACTTCAGCCACTTTCAGTGACTTTTCTGCCGATTCCTCCTTCAGGATGTCCTGTAGTTCATCTCTGAGCTCTGACACAGTTGCTTTTATTTCCTCAAAGTATCTCAAAAGACGCATATCGATGCCGGATGAGTCTGTAGGTTTACTGAGTTGTGACACTGAGGTGTAATTTTGCAGAAACTGGTTGTGATCCTCTGTGTGTGACAGTTGCTTCAGTTCAGCGTCTTTCCTCTTCAGCTCAGTGATCGCCTGCTGCAGCTTCTCCTGAAGCTCTTTGACTCGACTCACTTCAGTTTCCTGCTGGGATCTGATCTGCTGCTTCACATCACTGCTTCTTTTCTGGAGGAGACGGATCAGCTCAATGAAGATCTTCTCATTGTCCTCCACTGCTTTATCAGCAGAGAGACTGGCAGCCTCCACCTCCTGTTGAAGCAGCTCCACATCTCCCTCACTGTCCGTTATTCTCCGCTGGATGTTTAGTCGACTCACCTCGAGCTCTCTCTGCCTCTTAATCCTTTCTGCTGCAGCTGGGACTGTGTCGTGGCCTTTATGTTCATTGACAGAGCAGAGATAACAGATAATCTGCTGATCAGTACGGCAGAACATCTTCATCACCTCATCATGACGAGAGCAGATGTTCTCCTGGAGCTTCTCTGAGGGCTCCACCAGCTTGTGTTTCTTTAATGCAGGTGCATCATAATGAAGCTGGAGGTGATTCTCACAGTAAGAGGCCAGACAAGTCAGACAGGACTTGAGGGCTTTCCTCTTCCTCTCAGTGCAGACATCACAGGTCACATCTTCAGGTCCAGCATAGCAGTGATCAGCAGCAGCAGCTTGGGGTCCAGTCTTCAGCTGCTCCACTAAAGCTGCTAACATGGTGTTTTTCTTCAAGACGGGCCTCGGTGTGAAGGCCTCTCTGCACTGAGGGCAGCTGTAGATCCTCCTCTGATCTTCTTCATCGCAGTGTAATTTAATACAGTTCATACAGTAGGTATGTCCACAGGGAATAGTCACCGGGTCCTTCAGTAGATCTAGACAGATTGAACAAGTAAAGTTCTCTCTGTACAGCTGAACTCCTTTCTGGTCCATCTCTCCTTGTGGCAGTGAATGTGTGAGTTTCACTTTCTCTGCACAGAAATAAGACTGAGAACAAACTTTTGTTCCTTTTTATGTGCTGATCTTCACTGAATGGGGCTCGTCAGCTCATACATTACCATGTATTGGTTACACCCATTTCACACTCACGGTCAGTGAAGGGGAGGGAACATGGAAATATCTGCTTAGAGTGGAGCTGGTTGTGTTTCAGAGCGGGAAGAACAGGGAGGGGTTCCAGCAAGAGGGGTCATGTTTAAAAGGGGGGAACCACTTAAACAGCATTAACACTGCTAACAATATTTTCTCTTCATATGAATACAAACACTGTCTCTGATTGTTACTAGTAAGAATTAAAACTTGGTATGTCATTTTTTAAAACCATTACAGTCTCAAGGGGATTTACAGGAGAAAGAAAATTGATAGAGTGGAGAGAACACTGTTTATAACATGGACATATAAAGTGTACAATCTAAAAATGATGTTGCAACACCAAAACAAGTGAGCACTAACCCCGTGAAATGAGCAGCAAATAAACTTCTGAAGACTTTGCAAGAGGCTGTTCCACAGATAAGCATAAACAAACAAAAGTCATAGAGATTTGGATTTTCGTTTATAAATATCTATGTAGATCTCTATATATATACATTTCACATATTCAGTCAGTCTGTAAGACTTGTAGTAAGTGCTGTGCTGTGGTTTCTGGAAAAATTTAATTAACAAAAGAGTTAGCATAAACAACTTTTGTTGGCTAATGAGCATATTTGCAAATGCATTCGATGGATAGTCCACAGCTATTCAATGCTAATGTTCTGTCTGGTGGTGTTTATGTGAGTTGTATTGTAATGTTAAACAGTGATGATGGCTTACTACACAGCTCATTCAAAAGTATTGTGTTGTCAAGTGGTGTTCATGTGCGATGTATTGTAATGTTGAACTATGCTGATAGCCAAGTAGAGTGTAGAGTTTGAATAGAGAGCAAGAATGATCTCTGAATTCATGGCAATATGATGAATGAAGACATTGATTTATATCTTTAAAAAACTCTCATGGTAGCGTCATTCACCAGAAAGTATGGGGAATGAATTCGACAACAGAAAAGGGTCAACACCTTCCATTCTGTCCACTGAATATGACGTGTTGTCTGACTTGCCCATTGCAGCCTGCAGCTCATTCTCAGGCATCTGTCTGAATTGCCCCGACCAGGGATTAACCAGGTTCAAATCCTGGTCTACCAACCCTGGTTCTTGATCTGAAAGTAGTGGTTCTTGATCTTCTCTCTGTGCAATTGAATTGAAAGCAACTGGACTTGTTATATGTCTATGAATACGTTTCGCCTCTTAATCAGTTCTTGCTTGTCTGACCAGTCTGTGCTAGTCCACTGGTCAGACAAGCAAGAACTGATGTAGCCCCTTGGATAAGAGGCAAAACATCTTCAATTGCCAAAAGATAACTATGACATGGAGAACATTCACAAACTATGACACCCTTCTCTTTTCTCTGTGACAAAAGTGATTTAGTAAAGGAAGCTGAAAGTTCGGAGACTAACTGACAAATGTTTTGTCTTTTCTACACATGAATTCTGTACTTTGTGGTGTTTTAGGAGGGAAACTGCCTCATTGTTGTTTCACATTTTCTCCGCTTACATTGAATGAGATCCTGAGATGACAGAAGAAAATACTTTTCTCATTGTTGAAAAAACATCTTTATTTCTGTAAATTCTGTTATATGACACTTGTTCAAGGACTTTTTGTACAGATTTACATTATGCACACAATCATATAGTTTCACCCAGAATCTCAACTATGTAAAAGGAACATTATAAATGATCTCCTTGTTGATGTCTATCAGAATAATGACAGTTTGATTGTACATTTATTTATGAATTTACAAAATGGTGAGAACAAAAAAAACACTACCAAGGAAGTTTTGTTGTTTTCTCTGTTTAAGATGCCAAAGAGAAAGAGAAACAACAGCACACAAAACAACACTGCAGAGCTTTTTGAACGGAGTCTGGTTTGAACTTCTCCACGACCAAACTGAAACCGTGTATACTCACAAAGACTTGTTTTAAAAATGGTTAAACAATATTAGAATTGACACGAAGAGCTCGGGGTGATGGTTGTAACCCAAAGATATCATTTAACTGATAATAATAAGAAAGAATAAACTCTTAATTTACAATCAGACCAATTGAGCTCCAGATGCTCCAGACTTCAGCAGCACTACCTTTCACTGTTCTTCTCAGTATTTCACCACCGCTGGAAACTAAACGTAGTACATTTACTCAGATATTACGATGCAGTTTTTAGGCACTTGTACTCCCTGCTTCTTTTTTCGTCTTCTATTGTTTTTTTATTGCCGGTTGAACCAACTTTTAGGTGCATTTACCGCCACCTACTGGACTGGAGTGTGGAACATGAGATGGTGAGAACTATACAATAAATAAATAACAAAAAAACAAAAAAAAACTATAGCTTATAGCCTATTTCCTATATATGTGTCATTTAAATATTTCATTAAAACCCTTCTTGTGATATACTCCCTAACAGTTTCCATAATGTTAATTCCAGCTTTTTTTTTTCCAGCATTTGGATCACTTCCTGTCGTTCTTCCCTGTACTTATTACACTCCAGCTATACATGTTGAACTGTTTGTGGTTGTGTACATTGTGAACAAAGACCTATTGGATGTTTATCTGACCTCTCTAACCTGCTCCAGTACCTGTCCATATAACTTCAAAGAAACATGTTTATACCTTGCAAAGCATATTACCTGACATTTTGCCACTGATAGTTTAAATCCCCACTCACGTGTCCATTCCTAAACTTTCCCTATTGCCCTTTGCATTTTCTTTTTTAAATAACTTTTTTTCCCCTTACCCAAAGGGCCCCATCACCTGTACCTGCACGTGCAAAACAGATCTGATATTGACCATAGACTGTATATAAAAGGTTCAAACAGATATCTGAGTATCCATCGCTTGATTGTACAGCAGAACACAACGCATTATAGTAGTGACCTGCAAACTGTTGCAGTTACTCCTGGATCTGCTCGTGGATGTCACACCCAGCAAAGAAGAAAAAAAGCCTGGTGGAGATAAGGTCCACCTGTTTATAGCAGGTCATATTTTCTAAATTTCAGTTTCAGGAGGAAAACTGTGTCAAATAAAATCTGATTGTTGTCTCACATTTTCTCCACAAGTTTTGAATGGGATCCTGAGATGACAACAGAAGAAAATACTCTGCTCATTGTTGAAAAAAACATCTTTATTGATTATGTAAATTATGTTACATGACACTTTTTCGATGACTTCTTGTACAGATTCACCTTATTCACACAATCAGATAGTTTGACCCAGAATTTCAACTATGTATTATTTATGAATTTAGAAAATGTTGAGAACAGAATAACCACTACCAAGGAAGTTTTGCTGTTTTCTTTGTTTAAGATAACGAAGAAGAACAGAAACAACAGCACACAAAACAGCGCAGAGGGTTAAAAACATCATTAGCAGTGATAGCCTCTATGGCTAAAAACATGCAGGAAAAAAATATTTAAAAAAAACTCAAAACAGTATGAAATAAAAAAGATGAAAAGATATAAGTGTTGACAATCTCAGTTTGATTGAAAGCTGATCTCTGTGTAGTTCATGGAGACAAAAACATGAACAATTACAACACTGATTCTGAAACATGAAGTTTGAAATGACTTCTGTCTATTTGAGTTTACAGAACTCAGCTTTGTCTCCAGGTTTATAAAAATTAATTCCAGCATAGAGAGGCTGAGTGAATGTGGTCTGGACTCTGTGGAGGAGAGTCATGGTTTCAGATACGCTGTAGAAGGACAGAATACCTGCGCTGTGATCCAGGTACACGCCGACTCTGGAGGACTGAGGACCCAAGACGAGAGAAAGGTTTCTCTTCGACCAAAACTCATAACCGCTACTGTGACATTTAAAAGAACAAGATTTGCTATTAAATCCAAATCTACATTTATTTGAATATCCTGCTCTGCTGATATTCTTGTATGCGACTGCTACATCAACTCTGTCCCCTGTCCACTCCACTTCCCAGTAACAACGTTCAGTCAGACTCTCTCTACTCAGGACCTGATTATGACCAGTGAATCTGTCTAGGTGACAAGGATAATGCTGTGGTTCATGCATTACTTTTACTTTTCTTTTCCCCTCAGATAATAACAAATGTGTGTTTGCTGTGTTTGGATCCAGAGTGATTTCACATGAATATTTTAAGAACTCATCTCTGGTCTTGGGCTCTGGTTCTGGTTCTGACAGTAAAACATCCACTTCAGTCTCTGTCAGTGAGATGTTTGTCCATTCCTCCTTCAGGATGTCCTGTAGTTTATATCTGAGCTCTGACACAGCTGCTGTCACATCCTCAAAGTATCTCAGAGGACGGATATCGATGCTGGATGAGTCTGTAGGTGCACTGAGTTGTGACACTGAGGGGTAGTTGTGTAGAAACTGGTTGTGATCATCTGTGTGTGAGAGCTGCTTCAGTTCAGCGTCTTTTCTCTTCAGCTCAGTGATCTCCTGCTGCAGCTTCTCCTGAAGCTCTTTGACTCGACTCACTTCAGTTTCCTGCTGGGATCTGATCTGCTGCTTCACATCAGAGCTTCTTTTATGGATGAGACGGAGCAGTTCACTGGAGATCTTCTCACTGTCCTCCACTGCTTTATCAGCAGAGAGACTGACGGCCTCCACCTCCTGTTGAAGCAGCATCACATCTTTCTCTCTGTCCTGGATTCTCTGCTGGATGTTTAGTCGACTCACCTCGAGCTCTATCTGCCTCTCAGTCCTTTCTGCTGCAGCTGAGACTGTGTCGTGGCCTTTATGATCCTCCACAGAGCAGAGATAACAGATTATCTGCTGATCAGTGCGGCAGAACATCTTCATCACCTCATCATGAAGAGAACAGATGTTCTCCTGGAGCTTCTCTGAGGGCTCCACCAGCTTGTGTTTCTTTAATTTGGTTGATTCAAAGTGAGGCTGGAGGTGATTCTCACAGTAAGAGATCAGACACTGCAGACAGGACTTGAAGGCTTTCAGATTCCTCCCAGTGCAGACATCACAGGTCACATCTTCAGGTCCAGCATAGCAGTGATCAGCAGCAGCAGCTTGGGGTCCAGTCTTCAGCTGCTCCACTAAAGCTGCTAACATGGTGTTTTTCTTCAGGGCAGGCCTCGGTGTGAAGGCCTCTCTGCACTGAGGGCAGCTGTAGATCCTCCTCTGATCCTCTTCATCGCAGTGTAATTTAATACAGTTCATACAGTAGGTATGTCCACAGGGAATAGTCACTGGGTCCTTCAGTAGATCCAGACAGATTGAACAAGTAAAGGTCTCTCTGTACAGCTGAACTCCTTTCTGCTCCATCTCTCCTCGTTGCAGTGAATGTGTGAGTTTCACTTTCTCTGCACCCAAATAAGTCTGAGAACAAATTTTTGTTCCCTTTGTTTCTTTTCATGTGCTGATCTTCACTGAATGGGGCTCGTCAGCTCATACATTTCCAAGTGTTGGTTATACCCATTTCACACTGACAGTCAGTGAAGGGGAGGGAACAAGGAAATACCTTCATAGAGTGGAACTGGTTGTGTTTCAGAGCGGGAAGAAGAGGGAGGGGTTCCAGCAAGAGGGGTAATTTTTAAAGTGGCAGAACAGGTTTAACAGCATTAACGCTACAAAAAAAAATCTTTATATGAAAACAAACACTGTCTCGGATTGTTACTAGCTATTCTTGCTAGTAACTCAACTCGTTTGAAGCTATTACAGTCTCAAAGGGATTTACAAAAGAGAGGAAATGGAAAGAGTGAAGAGAATACTGTGTATAACATTGACATATAAAGTGGACAAACCAAAAATGATGTTGTAACACCATACCAAGAACAAACCCACAAAAACAAGTGAGCACTAACCTGTTAAAATAAGCACTGATTAATCTTCTGCGAGACTTTGCAAGACATCATTCCCAAATATAAGCAAAAACAAACCAAACTCAAATTTCCACCAACAAACTTAATATATGTATACACATATATGTGTGTGTATGTGTACATACATATACATATACACACACACAGTGCAGCTCAAAAGTTTGTGTACCTTTTGCAGTTTTCTCTATTTCTGCATAAATGTGACCTATAACATTGAATTTTTACACAAGGTAAATTAGAGCCATGTATTTCAATCAATGGGATGATGATCAGGTGTGAGTCTGGGAGATGGGGTTTTATTCAAAGAAGATAAATCTATCTTCACTATGAAAATCTGAGCTTCACAACACATATTTGCGTAGGTGTGTTCTGGCTCGAACAAAGGAGATTTCTGAGGACTTAAGAAGAAGAGATGCTGATACTCAGCAGGCTGGAAAGTGTTACAAAACAATTTCTTAAGCATTTGGACTCCACCAGTATACTATCAGGCTGAACATGTAGAAATGGAAGACATCCAACACCAGTGTTACCCTCCCCAGGGGAGGTTGGACAACAAAGATCACACCAAGAGCAGGTGTGAAATAGTCCAGGAGGTCACACAGACCTCAAAGTAATATCTAGGAAAGTAAAGGTTTTCCTTGCAGTGGTTACAGTCAGCGTTCATGAGTCTACCAACAGGAGAACATTAAACATCAGTGGTGTTCATGGCAGTGTTGCAAAGAGCAAGCCACAACGTTCCAAAAAAAATCGCATTTTATTTGCAAAAGGTTCACAAACTTTCAAGCAGCACTGTGTATACGTTTTCACTTTCGTAAAAAAAAAAAAAAAAAAAATTCCCATATCCATCCATCCATCCTTCAGTCCTTTTTGTGACGCTTATCCGGGGCCGGGTCGCGGTGGTATCAGGCTAAGCAATGTGACCCAGACATACTTCTCCCCAGCAACGTTTGTCAGCCCCTCCTGGGGGATTAAGGCACAGAACATTGTTAAAAAAGGTCTTACAGTTCACATATTCAGTCAGTCGGTAAGACTTGTAGTAAGTGCTGTGCTGTGGTTTCTGGAAAAGTAGAAATAACAAAAGAGTGAGCTTAAACTTTTGTTGGCTAATGAGCATATTTGCAAATGCATTCGATGGAAAGTCCACAGCTATTCAATGCTAATGTTCTGTCTGGTGGTGTTGATGTGAGTTGTATTGTAATCTTGAACAGTGATGATGGCTTACTACACAGCTCATTCATAAGTATTGTGTTGTCAAGTGGTGTTCATGTGCGATGTATTGTAATGTTGAACAATGCTGATAGCCAAGTAGAGTGTAGAATTTGAATAGAGAGAAAGAATGATCTCTGAATTCATGGCTGGGTGGCAGTTGGATTGTACAATATAATGAATGAAGAAATGGATTTATATCTTTAAAAAACTCTCATGGTAGCGTCATTCACCAGAAGGTATGGTGTACCACAGCCTTCAAATTAACTGAATGCTATCCTTTCAGTCAGCAGGGTGTTCTTTTGGGACGATGGCTGGAACATGAGTACTGTCTATGGCTCCGGTGCACCAAGTGTAGCCACAGCCTTTTAAATGTGTTTTCAAAGTTTCTGCCCAGTTGGAAGTGAAAAAGAACTGCTGGTATAGCACATGCACTAGCACCTTGGTCACTTCACATTCCAGCATACATACAGTAGACACACGAACTCCAAATAAATAGGCAATGCTGCAGTACTCTGCAGGTGTTGCATCACTACTCATTTTTAAAATGTTGAAATGCTTCCCAGAAAGCTTGTCCATGGCTGTGGTTCTGGACCCACTATTGTTGGTTTGTTGAGGTACAAAGGGAGACACCAGTCACCATCAAAGACAATATAAAAGTTATTCTCAGGCCTGATAGCGTTCAGGCGTGGTGCCTGAATTCAGGCTTGAGCTTGGCCATGTTTGATGTCAAGAAAGGAATTTCATAGTTTACTTTGGAGTATTATAATTACCACCTACTGACCTTTCTTGGTATGGCTGTAGTATCTGTAGTCTCAGTATGCTATACAAGCAATATGTACGCAGGTAAGTGACTAGTTAAAAGCAGGGATGGATTACTGAACAGGCCTACCAGGCCCAGGATCCCGAGAGCTCTTGTGCTCTACAAAAAGATGCTACTGTAATATAGGCTTATATTGGGTTTGTTCATCTCATGTCTGAATGTTGTCCATTTTTTTCCACAAAATTCACCAGAATCTATCATTTATGGGACTATTTATCAAAATGTTCCATACATACAATTTTCCATACAATTTCCCATGCATACCCCTGGATCCATCTTGACAATTATGTTGATCAGGGCATATATCTTGGTTTAGGGGCCCGCTTACCTCCCATGGATAAAAGTTCAGGCTCAGGATTTTTATCCACTATCACCCCTGTTTTCTTCATTTGAGGTACTTATGGTTACATCCGTTGGTTTCCGACATGAATTGTGTTCTTCTCGACTTTCATACAGCTTGAATTTTGTTCACCTCCATTAATCCCCTCTGGGGCGAACAAGTATGGGGAATGAATTCAACAACAGAAAAGGGTCAACACCTTCCATTCTGTCCACTGAGTATTGCAATAATTGCAGCCTGCAGCTCATTCTCAGGCATCTGTCTGAATTGCCCTGACCAGGGATTAACCAGATTCAAACCCTGGTCTACCAACCCTGGTTCTTGATCTGAAAGTAGTGGTTCTTGATCTTCTCTCTGGGCAATTGAATTGAAAGCAACTGGACTTGTTATATGTCTATGAATACGTTTCGTCTCTTAATCAGTTCTTGCTTGTCTGACCAGTCTGTGCTAGTCCACTGGTAAGACAAGCAAGAACTGATGTAGCCCCTTGGATAAGAAGCAAAACATCTTCAATTGCCAAGAGATAACTATGACATGGAGAACATTCACAAACTATGACACTCTTCTCTTTTCTCTGTGACAAAAGTGATTTAGTAAAGGAAGCTGAAAGTTCAGAGACTAACTGACAAATGTTTTGTATTTTCTACACATGAATTCTGTACTTTGTGGTGTTTTAGGAGGGAAACTGCCTCATTGTTGTTTCACATTTTCTTACATTGAATGAGATCCTGAGATGACAGAAGAAAATACTTTTCTCATTGTTGAAAAAACATCTTTATTTCTGTAAATTCTGTTATATGACACTTGTTCAATGACTTTTTGTACAGATTTACTTTATGCACACAATCATATAGTTTCACCCAGAATCTCAACTATGTAAAAGGAACATTATAAATGATCTCCTTGTTGATGTCTATCAGAATAATGACAGTTTGATTGTACATTTCTTTATGAATTTACAAAATGGTGAAAACAAAATAACCACTACCAAGGAAGTTTAGCTGTTTTCTCTGTTTTAGATGCCAAAGAGAAAGAGAAACAACAGCACACAAGAGGATAAAAAACATCATCATTAGTAGTGATAGCATTTATGGCTAAAAACATGCAAGAAAAAAATGATATTTAAAGAAACTCAAACCAGTATGAAATAAAAAATATGAAAAAATATATGTGTTGACAATCTCAGTTTGATTGACAGCTGATCTCTGTGTAGTTCATGGAGACGAAAACATGAACAATTACGACTTGTGTCGTGTGTCTACCTGAGTTTAAAGAACTCAGCTTTGTCTCCATCATAATAAAGACAAAGTCCAGCATAGAGAGGCCGAGTGAATATGGTCTGGACTCTGTTGAGGAGAGTCATGGTTTCAGAGACGCTGTAGAAGGACAGAATACCTGCACTGTGATCCAGGTACACTCCGACTCTGGAGGACTGAGGACCTGAGACGGGAGAAAATTTCCCGTTCGACCAAAACTCATAACCGCTACTGTGACATTTAAAAGAACAAGATTTGTTATTAAATCCAAATCTACATTTATTTGAATATCCTGCTCTGCTGATATTCTTGTGTGCCAGTGCTATATCAACTCCTTCCCCTCTCCACTCCACCTCCCAGTAACAACGTCCAAGCAGACTCTCTTTGCTCAGGATCTGAACCCAATGAGTGAATCTATCTGGATGACTAGGATAATACTGTGTTTGGCTTTTTACTTCTGCTTTTCTGTTTCCATCAGATAATAACAGTTCTGTGTTTGCTGTGTTTGGATCCAGAGTGATTTCACGTGAATATTTTAAGAAATCAGCTCTGGTCTTTGGCTCTGGTTCTGACATTAAAAACTTCACTTCAGCCACTCTCAGCGACTTTTCTGCCGATTCCTCCTTCAGGATGTCCTGTAGTTCATCTCTGAGCCCTGACACAGTTGCTTTTATTTCCTCAAAGTATCTCAAAAGACGCATATCGATGCCGGATGAGTCTGTAGGTTTACTGAGTTGTGACACTGAGGTGTAATTTTGCAGAAACTGGTTGTGATCCTCTGTGTGTGAGAGCTGCTTCAGTTCAGCGTCTTTCCTCTTCAGCTCAGTGATCTCCTGCTGCAGCTTCTCCTGAAGCTCTTTGACTCGACTCACTTCAGTTTCCTGCTGGGATCTGATCTGCTGCTTCACATCACTGCTTCTTTTCTGGAGGAGACGGATCAGCTCAATGAAGATCTTCTCACTGTCCTCCACTGCTTTATCAGCAGAGCGACTGACGGCCTCCACCTCCTGTTGAAGCAGCTCCACATCTCCCTCACTGTCCTGTATTCTCCGCTGGATGTTTAGTCGACTCACCTCGAGCTCTCTCTGCCTCTTAGTCCTTTCTGCTGCAGCTGAGACTGTGTCGTGGCCTTTATGTTCATTGACAGAGCAGAGATAACAGATAATCTGCTGATCAGTACGGCAGAACATCTTCATCACCTCATCATGACGAGAGCAGATGTTCTCCTGGAGCTTCTCTGAGGGCTCCACCAGCTTGTGTTTCTTTAATGCAGGTGCATCATAATGAAGCTGGAGGTGATTCTTACAGTAAGAGGCCAGACAAGTCAGACAGGACTTGAGGGCTTTCCTCTTCCTCCCAGTGCAGACATCACAGGTCACATCTTCAGGTCCAGCATAGCAGTGATCAGCAGCAGCAGCTTGGGGTCCAGTCTTCAGCTGCTCCACTAAAGCTGCTAACATGGTGTTTTTCTTCAAGACAGGCCTCGGTGTGAAGGCCTCTCTGCACTGAGGGCAGCTGTAGATCCTCCTCTGATCTTCTTCATCGCAGTGTAATTTAATACAGTTCATACAGTAGGTATGTCCACAGGGAATAGTCACCGGGTCCTTCAGTAGATCCAGACAGATTGAACAAGTAAAGGTCTCTCTGTACAGCTGAACTCCTTTCTGGTCCATCTCTCCTCGTGTCAGTGAATCTGTGTTCCAATTTCTCTGCACAGAAATAAGTCTGAGAACAAACTTTTGTTCCTTTTTATGTGCTGATCTTCACTGAATGGGGCTCGTCAGTTACATTACCATGTATTGGTTACACCCATTTCACACTGACAGTCAGTGAAGGGGAGGGAACAAGGACATATCTGCATAGAGTGGAGCTGGTTGTGTTTCAGAGCGGGAAGAAGAGGGAGGGGTTCCAGCAAGAGTTGTAATTTTTAAAGGGCAAGAACAAGTTAAACAGCATTAACACTGCTAACAATATTTTCTCTTCATATGAATACAAACACTGTCTCTGATTGTTAATAGTAAGAATTAAAACTTGGTATGTCATTTTTTAAAACCATTACAGTCTCAAGGGGATTTACAGGAGAAAGAAAATTGATAGAGTGAAGAGAACACTGTTTATAACATGGACATATAAAGTGTACAATCTAAAAATGATGTTGTAACACCAAAACAAGTGAGCACTAACCCCTTGAAATGAGCAGCAAATAAACTTCAGAAGACTTTGCAAGAGGCTGTTCCACAGATAAGCATAAACAAACAAAAGTCATAGAGATTTGGATTTCGTTTATAAATATCTATGTAGATCTCTATATATATACATTTCACATATTCAGTCGGTCTGTAAGACTTGTAGTAAGTGCTGTGCTGTGGTTTCTGGAAAAGTAGAATTAACAAAAGAGTGAGCATAAACAACTTTTGTTGGCTAATGAGCATATTTGCAAATGCATTCGATGGATAGTCCACAGCTATCAAATGCTAATTAGTTGTCTGGTGGTGTTTATGTGAGTTGTATTGTAATCTTGAACAGTGATGATGGCTTACTACACAGCTCATTCATAAGTATTGTGTTGTCAAGTGGTGTTCATGTGCGATGTATTGTAATGTTGAACAATGCTGATAGCCAAGTAGAGTGTAGAATTTGAATAGAGAGAAAGAATGATCTCTCATGATAGCGTCATTCACCAGAAAGTATGGTGGTGAACTAAATGCTATCCTTTCAGTCAGCAGGGTGTTCTCTTGGGACGATGGCTGGAACATGAGTACTGTCTATGGCGCCGGTGCACCAAGTGTAGCCACAGCCTTTTAAATGTGTTTTCAAAGTTTCTGCCCAGTTGGAAGTGAAAAAGAACTGCTGGTATAGCACATGCACTAGCACCTTGGTCACTTCACATTCCAGCATACATACAGTAGACACACAAACTCCAAATAAATAGGCAATGCTGCAGTACTCTGCAGGTGTTGCATCACTACTCATTGTTAAAATGTTGAAATGCTTCCCAGAAAGCTTTTCCATGGCTGTGGTTCTGGACATACGTTTTCTTTTTATTGAGGTACCAAGGGAGACACCAGTCACCATCAAAGACAATGTAAATGCTCTTCTTGTTCTGAGGTACTCACAGCACAGAATTTTCTTCAACTCCTTCAGCAGCTGCATTATTGAGAAATGATATGTTGTCCTCTCCTGAAGTCTGACCTGCCCAGTTCAACCTGCAAGTCGCTCTCATGCATCCGTCTGAATTGCCCTGACCAGGGATTAATTAGGGTTGACTGACCTGGTCGGAATTTCACAAAAAAGTGTTGAACCTTGTTCACCTCGCCCTGGGCAAACCCTGGTTCTTGGTCATAAAGTAATAGAAAACTCTTTTTTCTGTGACGAAGTTGCTTTAGCTGAACATTTCAGAAACTTGACTGACAAACACTTGTCTGTTCTGAACATGAACTCTGTACTTTGTGACGTTTGATGAATATTATTTATATAATGACTCATTATATAAATAATATTCTTTAAGGTCAATGTATCCGAGAAGTAGCAGAGACAGAAATGATTACAGCAACAACATACATACATCTCTCTCTGTTTGTTTGATTTATCAAAAATTACATAGATAACCTTTAAACAAGACACATTTTGACAGTCATCCAGGTATATCCGACTAACAGAGATAGAGTCAAGTAGTCAAGTACAAAGGAATATTTGCGCTAAGAAGCTTAATTGGGTTCAAGTTACCGTTGGGATGTGGCTTAAGAAGAAACTTCATGAACTGTTGAGTAATAAATACGATTTTGAGTTTCTTGGGATGTTCCAGTGCATTTTAATTTTCATATTGAGTCTAAAATAGTGTTTACTATTATTGGGTTTTATTTTTATTTCTCAAATTCCATGTTTTTATGTTTGTTTGTTTTTTCTGTTAAATGTTTGTTTTATGTAAAGCACATTGAGTTGCCATTGTGTATGAAATGCGCTATATAAATAAAACTGCCTTGCCTTGCCTTGCCTTGCCTTGCCTTGCCTTGCCTTGCCTTGCCTTGCCTTGCCTTGCCTTGCCTTGCCTTGCCTGGCCTTGCCTTGCCTTGCCTTGCCTTGCCTTGCCTTGCCTTGCCTTGCCTTGCCTTGCCTTGCCTTGCCTTGCCTTGCCTTGCCTTAAATAAAAACTAAATATATTCAAACCTGTTCAGCAAAATGTTCAAAACAACTTTCAATACTCTCACTCTTTAGAAAAATGAAATAAAACTGTAACATCACAGAGGATACTAAAACAATTTAACAGCTATTTTAAAGTATATATATGATGGCAAAGATGTAATTAAACAAACTGAACTTCACCCAGCTTTGCTTATTGCTTTACTTTTGCTGAAAACAGCCCCAAGGTGGAGGAGGCTCTCAAGATGCAAAATAATCTGCTAAACCAAAAAGTGATCATTTCAGTCAAAAGACCATCGTTAGTAGGTTGTTTTTCTGGGTTAATTGTGCATCAATCTATCAGTAATGCCTCAGGGCAGGTAACGCAGGAAGAGAAAGGAACCTTGAGGGAAATCTGTATGGATGTATTACAACAGCTCTCATATTACATCCATGGGAGAGAAAAAAGGTGACAGGAGGTGGGGCACAGGGCACACAGTAAGCTGCTGTGGAGTGTTTGAAGGAGATACAATCATACCGTTGATGCCTTTTTATTAAAACTATCATTTAATTAATGGTAGTAGTACTAGCAGTAGTAGGAGTAGTAACAGTAGTAGTAGTATTATCATTAGTAGTAGTTGTAATACTACTACTACTGTTACTACTACTATCATTAGTAGTAGTACAGTAGTAGTAGTAGTAGTAGTATTAATAGTAGTAGTAGTAACAGTAGTAGTAACAGTAGTAGTAGTAGTAGTAACAGTAGTAGTAGTTGTACACATTCAACATCAGTAGATGGCGGTAATGTTCAGGAAAACCAACTTCCCTAAAAAGAAGAAGCAACTGACAGGAAGTCTCAGTTCGCTTTGGGACCAAGCGTCCTGTTTGGAGGCAGGACTCAAGAACTCTTCAGTTGTTGCTAACAGACGAGCTCCTTTCTCAGATTCAGGATCAGGACTGCAGGTAAAGTTAACTCACATTAACAACTAAAACGAGCACGAAGAGAAACCCGAACTGCGCCCGAGCGAACTCCCAGGCGAACTAGTTCGCGACGGAAGTTTTAAAAGAGCAAACACTAACTGAGTTGAAACTAACTGGTTATATTGGTGTTTTCACACCTTATGTTTTTTTTTTTTTGGTCTCTAAAAGTTCCTTAAAACATGATAATCTATGTTGTTAATGATCGTTAGTTACAGTCCTGTGTTTTATTGATTATTTACATTTACAACTGGTATTGAGTGGTAATATACCAGAGGTAATATTCTTATTGCTCAGATGAAAGTGTAAAACATATTATATGAATGTATATCATATGAATATTGCACACAATTGAAATTATTAATATTGTCCAAATGAAATACTAATATTGCAGAGTAATACATATTACAATCAATCTCTGAATTAGTCAAATAAACTATTATACCACTATATAACCTAGTTGCAATATAAATAATATCATTCAAAGTTGTTTTACAAGTAAAAGACAAACTTACAGCATGATAAATAAGCACTTGGAGGCTAATGCACACCAAACTAATGAACATTGAATGAAATGATAATATCAGCTGGGTAGTTAAGATGATATAATCAGTATAACTAACAAATCAAATTATATATTAAATAGTTTATAATAAAACAGTAACATATGAAGATATGGACAAAACGTATCACTATTCAGATTACTTTGTAAGAGTACCAACTGTTCAATGAACGTGTTGCTCTTTCTGTCAACTAAACCAAAAATCATTTAATTTGGGATTTTTTTTTTTTAAATGTCAAATGTATTTTTTGTGTCATTCATGATAATAACCTGATTATCATGTCAAATAACTTGGACTTTTTATCAGATGAAAGATTTCAAGATTGATTTCAATAATCAACATTTGATTATTTTAATTATTGAGTAATTGATTAATCTTTTTGGCATTACAGTATTTTAAAATAGTCTAATTTCATAAAACCTGCGGTAACATCATCATCTACCACCAATAAACAGGTCAGTGTTCATGACTTCATGTTTTATAATGAGAGTAAAGACACACAATGTGAGTCTCAAAGGTTCATGTATCATCTGTTCATCCTGTTTAAAAGAAACTAAAACACTTCCAGGCTTTGTGTGTCAGTGCTTCCTGGTTTCAGCTTGTTGTTTCTATACAAAGTAGAAGCTCATAGTGAGTGGAGATCAGATGGCTGCAGCTCAAACATGCAGTTCATTTATCAGCGGTGGAAGTACTTAGATCCTTTACTGCAGTAAAAGCACTGATAGAGTAATGTGAAAATACTTTACAAGTTAAAGTCCTGTATGAAAAATCCTCCTACAATAAAAGTTCATAAGTATTATGCGTGTTGTAGTTAAAATATTACAGTAAAAGTACTGCAGTATTATGAGCGATGTAGTATGCAGTATTACAGTAAAATTACTGCAGTATTATGAGCGATGTAGTATGCAGTATTACAGTAAAAGTACTGCAGTATTATAGTGATGTAGTATGCAGTATTACAGTAAAAGTAGTGGTTTGGTCCCTCTGACTGATATATTATTATATATGACATCATTAGAATATTAAGTGTTTTGTTTAAAATGAAGTAATCATTTGTATAAGTCCACCTAAACACACTGTAGACGGATAACATATTTAATATTTATCATTCACTGCACCTGAGGATTTCGTTCCAGTACCTAACAGCAGTCAGGGTACCGTCGGCTATGACCTGCCGTCCTCATAGAGTCTGTTTGTGACAGTTTGGTCAAAAACATGCACACCATTAACCTGCTGGAGGACATTTTTTGGGCTCTGGCAGTGTTCCTCCTGTTCCTCCTCAACCAAAGGAGCAGATAGCGGTCATTCTAGTGCCCTGTCCAGGTCTCCTGATGTAACAGCCGGTCTCCTGGTTTCTCCTCCATGCTCTGTGATGACATAGTGTTCCCTTATATGTGTGTGTGTGTGTGTGCAATTTCTTAACTTTTTTCTTGTGTTTTTTTAAGGGAGTTGATAACTCTGGTCTACACTCCAGCAACATAATAGATGGCAGTCATGCACCTCAATGCTGGTTGCAATCTGATATAAAACATGAAAAAGAAGAACAGTCAGTCAGAGAGGAGATCTGCTGGATTTCACCGACCAGGACCATTGTAACAGTGTAAACCAGAATTCAGGGCACCACACTGAAAACTCCGTTAAAATGGAACAATCAGGCTCACCCCCTGCTGCCACTGATGAACAGGTCAGTGTTCACGATAGTCATGTTCTGCATCGCATATAGAGCAAGCTGATACATTGAATATATTTGTTGTATCGCCCACTCCATGATCCGCAAATCGATAAACTGTGATTATATGCAAAGATCTCCTAATATATTTCAGACCCTGACAAATCTATCCGTAAACATTTTCATTGGGTAGTAACTGTGGGTTAGCATTAGGGGTGTGACGATACACTCAACTCACGAGATCGTGACGAGATGAGATTTTAACACTATTTTTAAGAAAAACTTCAAATATATGACTTGTTTTATTTGACAAAATGGAAATAATGCAGGTGCATTTTGAAATGTTTTAACTAATCATCTTGTAATTAATCACTTTTTTCTACATTCTAAATATATAATTATCATATGCAGTATGCAGCACTGTAAAAGGTTTCCCCATATAGATATTTTATAGATGGATCATTTTGGTATTTATGGAAATAACAACCAGAAATACAAAAGTTAGATACAGTCACAAATACCAAAAAGTACATTATAAAAAATAGAAACAATTCTAACATATAAATATAAATTAAATAAAGAATCCAATGATCATAAATAAAAAAACACAAAAATAAACGTAAATTGCTTAATTCCTGTATCACATAAATACAGAAGTAGAACATACTTATAAATTGTCTTTTAATTTGGTAGTGTGACTCATTTTACTGTTTGCATCATTAGACTTCCATAGCTGCACTAGATTCCCTGCTCCTCCTACTTCAGGCTTTCAGTGTAGAGACCTGAGGTTAACTTACCATTGCTCCTCTCCTCATTTCCTACTGCTGACTGAGATCTTCTCAGCAGGTAGAAGCTGCTACAAGGTTAATGATCCACACGTGACATTATAAAAAGAAGACATGACGAGCAAATGAGCGATAGAAAACCGATCCTCTTTGTTTTTGTTTTGTTTTTTGGTGCGCCCCTGACTATTGCTTCGTGAGACAACATTCACTTAAACGAGAAATATTGGCATGTTTTAGTCTCGTGGCATGAGGTCTCGTCACACCCCTAGTTAATGGTTTCAGATCACTCTCTCCACCATGTCATCTTACTTACTCTCTTTGTTTGTATGTTTGTCTGTTGCCATAGATACAAACAGGACTGCACTGTGAAAAAGCCCTCACTACATCACAATGTTTGAAAATCCATCCGAGAGCTGACACACAAGAGAAACATCACAGCTGTGACCATTGTGGGAAAGTGTTCCACAAAAAGTGTCATTTAACACGCCATCAACGCATTCATACTAGAGAGAAACCGTACAGCTGTGACCAGTGTGGGAAAGCTTTCGCTGTAAAGAGTACTCTAAAACTCCACCAGTATGTTCATCTTGAAAGGAAACCATACTGTTGTGGGCAATGTGGGAAAACTTACACCACAGAGAGTTATCTAAAAGTCCATGAACGCAGTCATACTGGAGAGAAACCGTACAGCTGTTACCAATGTGGGAAAGCTTTCGTTACAAATACTGAATTAAAAATACACTACCGCATTCACACTGGCGAGAAACCGTATAGTTGTGCCCAATGTGGACGGAGTTTCACTCAGGCCACAGATTTAAAAAGACACCAACTTACTCACACTGGAGACAAGCCGTACATCTGTGGGCAATGTGGGAAATCATTTACTCAAGAGAGTACCTTAACTCGCCACCAACGCATCCACAGTGGAGAGAAACCTTACCGGTGTGACCAGTGTGGGAATTCTTTTGCTAGAGACAGTCATTTAAAACGCCACCAACACATTCACACTGGAGAGAAACCGTTCAGCTGTGACCAACGTGGAATAGCTTTCATTGATGAACGTAATTTTAAAATGCATCAACGTGTTCACACCGGAGAGAAACCGCACAAGTGTGACCAGTGTGGGAAAGCTTTTTCTAGAGATTTTGATCTAAAAAGCCACCAACGCATTCACACTGGAGAGAAGCCGTACACTTGTGCGCAATGTGGGAAAGCTTTCACTACAAAAAGTGATCTAACGAGACACCAACGCACTCACGCAGGAGCGAAGCCGTACATCTGTGACCTATGTGGGAAAATGTTCAGTGCCAACAATTCTCTACAAGTCCACCGACGCACTCACACTGGAGAGAAGCCATATTGGTGTGAGCAATGTGGGAAATCCTTCATTTCAAACGCTCATCTACAGGTTAGCAGCCTCCTCTCCATGCCTTTATATCACCGTTTTATCCTGAGCTCCTCCACAAACGTAGGGCTAATTACATTGAAATCATTTTAAATCAGGGCTTGTTACCGTGGCCTCAAATACATACTCACCTGTTCTTACACTGTGAAGCCATGAGGCAACATAACCAGAACCAGTTTCTCACTGATTCAGCCTGTTTTTAAAGGTGCAGTGTGTAGATTTCAGTAGCATCCAAAAGACTTGGGATAAATTGTTTGTTTTCATTAATGTAGAATCACCTGAAAATATTGTAATTGTACTATCATGTTTTTACAGCTCCTACAATCTTTTTTTCTAATATAAGAATTTGAGTTTGAAACTCGGCTGATCTTTTTGTCACAGGGAGAGCTTCGTTTCCACTCTGTAGGGAGTAATGAGTATAAATAAAAACATTTGGTTGAACTTAAACATTACATCAAAGTCCTGAACTCCATGACCTAATTAATTCGTAGAGGCCTATTTAATATCATACAGTGCTGCTAAAAAAAACAGTTTGATCCGTTTTGCTCTGTTAAAATCATGTAAACATTCTATTTTACTTTAATGTTTTTTATTGTTTTTACTCTTTAATCATTTATATTTTATTTTTTTCTGTTTTACATAAATGTGAAATTTTTTTCAGATTATTATTTCTAGCAACATTGTTGTTGTTTATACACTAAGGCCAATTCATGCTTTCTGTGGACAGCTGTGGTCTTGTTGACGTGCACACAGTTGCATTCATGCTTATTTTTCCTCAGAAGTCTTTAGTGCCACACATGTTCCCTATGTGTGCATTAGTAAACAGGGGTATAGCATGATAAATGTACAATCCACCCTGTGAATATTGCAAAATGCTCAGCAGTGTTTCAGCCTTTAAACGATCTGTTGCCTTAAACAGACTTACCAGATCATATTTCACTGCCTTTTTAAACAAACCATGGCTGGCAATATGACCAACATCTCCCGATGTAGCCATTTTAATTCAAAGAGTTAATATTTCTTTATTTTGTATTGTCCTATGTTTTTAACACAGGACTGGTTCAGACTGAATGCAACTGAGCTGAGGAGTTTTTGTATGTAGCTTAACATCAAGAAAAGTTAAAAAACTAAAAGTGATAACATAATGAGAATAGGAGTACAGTACATGCAGTAGATGAGACAGACTTTCTCTTCTTTTTGAGCTGTCACCTGCAGATGTCATATCAGCCTGAAAATAGAAAATGATGTTGGAAATGTATCGATCTGAGCAGACTGAAGCCACTGCTTATTGTAATGATACCAAACTTATGAGGAGGTGAAACATGTTAAAAAGGAAATAAACTGTAATTAAACAGAGAGAAAAATCCTGGCAGACAACTGAATGTTTAATAAGTCCAAAAATATATACACTTACTTACCACTGCATCACTGAAACCGTCATAATTAAAATTCAAGTTACTTGTCATTTTCACATTGAACAGATGCCTTGCCTTGATTGCCTTGTAAGCGGAAGTCAATGTTTACCCTGAAGACTATGAAACACTTAACCACAATGCAAGAAAATGTAATACAACCATATGCACAAGTCTCTCTGGCTCGCTCATTCTGTCTTTCTAAGAATTACTTGGAAGGCGTTGCAGATGTAAGCTACACCAATGATTTCAATGCCAAATACACATTTCTGTTAGAGCGGCAAATGGTTATTCAGATCAGGCCACTTGCAAAGAAATGTGGCGCAACTCAGGTCATCTGTGGGATAATGAGCGTTTCACTCTGCACAGTGCCTACATCTAACACGTCGTCCAAACAAGGGCACACCATTGTGAAGGAAGACACGTGAATGTGTATAGTTTTCTTTTTTTAATTGTATGTTTTAATGTTTCCAATTTTTACTATTTAATCATCCTCTGATATTGTGTTGTTAGGCAAAGCACATGGAGTTGCCCCTGTGAATGAAATGTGCGGTATAAATAAAGCTATATAAATAAAGCTGCCTTGCTGTGATGTTTATGTATTGTGCTTGTTACTGACTTCTTATCATTTCAACAATCAGCTACAATTAAAATAACAGTTGGCCTACGTATGACAATGTTTTAATGCAGGCTAATGAAAATGAGGCAAAATACATACAGAAGACCATGAAATAACTGCTAAAAATACATTTATTTATGTTCAGAGTGACAGCTGACTGAACATATAAGACACCAGGATTAATGAAGCCTGGTCTGGAGCTGGCTAGATGCACAGAATAAATCTCCATGGTAACTTATGTGCCTCTGCTTTCTGCAAACCGAGTCACTGTTAAATTCAGTCAGGATAACTGGAACATCTCAGCTTAATCGCTATCTAGGCTTTGAGCAACAGGCTGGATTTGGGACCTGATTGATTACCCTAAAGTGAACTTTGGGGTTATGAATGTTTCTGGAGGTTATGTCTGAAAATAAACCAATCTGACATCCGTAAGTGCATTCTGGATGCCAGATGAAATAGATGTAAAAGATGGTTTGTTTAATGTGAGGTGATCATAGCATTAAGACATGAACTGGAAACAGAGGTGAGTGCTTTTCAAGGCAACATTTACCAGCAACAGGCCTGGCTGCGGTGATTCAGCGACACAGTATCTCACAAATGATTTAGATAACTTCTTCTAGATTAGTTCAGGGTCCCTTCAGTGCTTGCCTATGCAGTAGTTCTTTGGTTGTATAATTTAGGCTCTGGCAGTGGATGATCAGAGCTAAAACATATCAATTGAGATGAAATTACAGTTCTGAACTGAGGGGAATATAAATGTAGTGCTGGAGATGGCTGTATAAAGGGCCAGTATAAGATGAATAAGGTCTGTTCCTTGAGACTTTATTATGGTAACATCATGATCAACCTGAGAATTGCTTTAAACACCAGCTTTAATTAGAGAGTCAGAAAAACACTTCAATGTAGTTCTGTATGAAATGCAGCTTAATTCTCAAGAGTGGCAGACAAAAAAGGGGGGTGTTAAGAAATTCAAAGTTATAGGGGAAGAGAGTTCAGTCAATGGTGAATGCGGTCGTAAATTATACTGGATTGTTATTCTGGGACGACACTAAGTGGGATCTTCTTTGATGTCCCGGTGATCTCACTAAAGCCCAGTATTGACCTTTTAGGGATGTGTGAAGGTTTTATACCTTTTGAGTTGGGTCTGCAGATGCTTATCAGATGTTGTTTCAGTCCTTTGGTCAGAAAGCCATGTGTTTTGCTGTGAACTCAGAGAGGGGGGGTCACACTCTGAAACACAGACCCCTATGTCTGGCTACACTGTGGTGTGCTGGGGAGGCAGCACTAAGAAGAGGCGACTGGACAGGCTGGCCCTGTTGACGAAGGCTATTTGGTTTGAATATTCAATTTTTTTAAATCAAAACTACACCGCATTCAGCATCGCCTTCTGAAACAAATATATTAACTTATTTACTTTTAGTGTAACTTTTGCATCATTAAGCTACCATATAAATTAAATGCACTAGACCCCCCCCCCCCCCTTCCCTCAGGCTTTCATTGTATAGACCTGAGGTCAGCCTGCACCTCTCCTCATCTCCTACTGCTGACTCACACATGTTCCCTATGTGTGCATTAGTAAACAGGGGTATAACATGATAAATGTACTATCCACCCTGTGAATATTGCAAACTGCTCTGCAGTGTTTCAGCCTTTAAATGATCTGTTGCTTTAAACAGACTTACCAGATCATATTTCACTGCCATTTTAAACAAACCATGGCTGGCAATATGACCAAAATCTCCCGATGTAGCCATTTTAATTCAATGATTTAATAATTCTTTATTTTGTATTGGCCTATGTTTTTAACACAGGACTGGTTCAGACTGAATGCAGCTGAGGAGTTTTTGTGTGTAGCTTAACAACAAAAAAAGTTAAAAAACAAAAAAAGTGATAACATAATGAGAATAGGAGTACAGTACATACAGTAGATGAGAGAGGCAACATTGTGGAATCTGTTAGGGGGTATATCACAAGAAGGGTTTTAATGAAATATTTAAAGGACACAGGTATAAGAAATAGGATAGAGGGTTTGTTTTTGTTATTTTATTATTTTATTTATTTGTTGTATAGTTCTGACCATCTCACGTTCCACACTCCAGTCCAGTAGGTGGCGGTAAATGCACCTAAAAGTTGGTTCAACAGTCAATAAAAACCAATAGAAGACTCAGTTCGCTTTGGGACCAAGCGTCCTGTTTGGAGGCAGGACTCAAGAACTCTTCAGTTGTTGCTAACAGACGAGCTCATTTCTCAGATTCAGGATCAGGACTGCAGGTAAAGTTAACTTTAAGTTTTGTTTTACATTAAAAACCGAAACGAGCACGAAGAGAAACCCCAACTGCGCCCGAGCGAACTCCGAGGCGAACTAGCTCGCGACGGAAGTTTTAAAAGAGCAAACACTAACTGAGTTGAAACTAACTGGTTATATTGATGTTTTCACACCTTATGTTTTTTCTTTTGGTCTCTAAAAGTTCCTTAAAACATGAGAATCTATGTTGTTAATGGTCGTTAGTTACAGTCCTGTGTTTTATTGATTCTGTTTAGTTTTAGTTGTGTAAAACTAGTTCGCTCACTCATTACTTCCTGATAACTAACTGTTAGCTTTAGCTCATTGTTAGTTTCACTGTTTGTTTATTTACTCTGAATTCAATCATTTAAAGTTAGACGGAAGTTGTAAAAGAGCTAACGCTAACAGAGTTGAAGCTAACTGGTTATATTGATGTTTTCAGACCTGCGGTTTTTCTTTAAGTCTCTTAATTAAAAAATAAACCTGCTCTGTAAAAGTTCCTTACAATCGATCTCTCAATTAGTCCAATAAACTATTATACCACTATATAACCTCTAGTTGCAATATAAATAATATCATTCAAAGTTGTTTTAAAAGTAAAAGACAAACATGTAAATAAGGACTTGGAGACTAATGCACACCAAACTAACGAAAAAGAAAAATAATGAATTGAATGAAATGATAATATCAGCTGGGTAGTTAAGATGATATAAGCAGTAAAAGGTTACTCTACATTAACCCTTACATACTGTTCATTTTTACATCTGAGAGCTGTAAAATACTATAATGTGACCCAGAATATACAAATAAAGGAAGTATTTTGATCCAAAATTTCAAGAATGTTAATTCCTCACATTTAATATAACTTGCTGAAATAGTTCTCATGTTTTATGTAACATTCGACCATAATATAATGTCTTTTATATTGTTTTTTATCATAAAAATTAAAGAACAAACTCTTTCTGCTCTCTGAAAGCTTCATTAAGTATAAATCATGTTTATCTGTGACTGATGAACTCTTTATGAATGATCTGTGGTTCAGATGTTTGGTATAGAGACTCATTATATGTGGAAATACTGTGATGGCTCAGAATATGAACAGTATGTGAGAGTTGAATGAAGCTTCACTACACTGAAGCTACCCACCAGAGAAATGTAGCAACTAAGCTACAATAAAATGACAGAAGTAGATTTGATAACATCCAATCAACTTCATTCCAAGTCTAGTGATCAATACAACTGTAAGACAAACAGATGTTCAGTTCAATATTTTATTAAACTGTTCTTTCATAATCATACTCACATAATCACAAAAACCATGTGGTGTGTATATACTGTTGTTATTACACTGGTAATTATTATGTTAATGATAGTTAGTTACAGTTCTTCTGTGTTTTAATTTATTCTGTTTAGTTGTAGTTGTGTAAGGTTGCTGCTGCTTTCATCCAGAATGTTTTAAACTTTACAATCAATTGAATTTAATTAGACTTGAAGGTGCTAAACAAATAAACTTTAGACTGTTTTACACGTGATGGACAAGGAGAAAGATTTGGAGACTAAGGCGCACCGAACTAATGAAAAAGCAAAAGAATGAGTTGAATGAGACAACAATAAAATATGTTTGTTTAAGATAATACAAGCAATAAAAATAACAATTTGAATGAAGTGAAAAAATATATTATTTTATAAGAAAATGATGACTATTTTAGACAACAGGCAATCTGGGCCTGTAGACGTCCGGATGACAGATTCCAGTCCCGGACCTTCTAGCTTCAATGTTGATTTTCTATGTGCTTCTCTCTCTCCCTCCTATTCTTCCTCTCTCTCCCCTCTACCCCAACCGGTCGAGGCAGATGGCCGCCCACTTTGAGCCTGGTTCTGCCTGAGGTTTCTTCCTGTTAAAAGGGAGTTTTTTCTTGCCATTGTCGCTAAATGCTTGCTCATGTGGGAATGTTGGGTCTCTTTAAAATTAAAACCTGAAGAGTTCGGTTTAGAACCTGCTCTATGTGTAAAGTGCCTTGAGATAACTTTGTTGTGATTTGGCGCTATACAAATAAAGATTGATTGATTGATTGATTGATTTAGAAGATATTCAGGTTACTTCGTAAGAGCACTGACTGTTTTTCAGTGAACTTGTTGCTCTTCCTGTCTTCTAAATCCCTTCCTGAAATCCAACTTAAATACAAAATGAAATGTACAGGTTGTAGGCTGTCAAATGCAAGAATTTTTTATTATTTTGTGTGTCATACATGATAGCAACCTGAATATCATGTGAAGTAATTTGGACTTTTTTTAATTAGATGAAAGATATTTCAATAATCAACAGCTGATTATTTTAATTATTGCGTAAGCTGCTGAATCATTGATTCACTTTTTGGCATTACAATATTCAGAAATAGTAAAAATGGTATAAGTTCATAAAACCTGCGGTAACATCTTCAGGTATCATGTTTTGTCAACCTAAATGCTGTTTGCTACCTGACATAAAACAGGAAGAAGAGCGGTCAGTCAGAGAGGAGACCTGCTGGATTTCACCGACCAGGACCATTATGAGAGCAGAATGAAGGAGAGCCAGAACCCAGAGACAAACCACAACTCTGTTCAAATGGAACAATCACACTCACCCTCTGCTACCACCGATAAACAGGTCAGTGTTCATGACTTCATGTTTTATAATGAGAGTAAAGACACACAATGTGAGTCTCAAAGGTTCATATATCATCTGTTCATCCTGTTTAAAAGAAACTAAAACACTTCAGGCTTTGTGTGTCACTGTTTCCTGGTTTCAGCTTGTTGTTTCTATACAAAGTAGAAGCTCATAGTGGGTGGAGATCAGGTGGCTGCAGCCCAAACATGCAGTTCATTTAGCAAATATATGTTTATATACATACATACATACATACATACATACATACATACATACATACATACATACCAGGGTTTACATTAGCCAGTATAATGTGTAATTGGCCGGCAGATTAAAATATTAACGGCCAAAATGTCCGGCTGTAAACGCATTAATAACATATTAAATACTAATATTATCATATAATATTATGATAGTGATATAACCTATAAGATATGTTGCCTTGACAACAACAACAACAACAAAGTTGTGCAAGAGTTTCGTTTCCTTCCGACTGTTTGACCATGTCACTAACAGTAGGCTAATTATAAATCGCACTGCAAATAAATGTGAATTATATGTGGAATTCGGACCGGACAAACATCTACTGTAGAATAATGTCTGTATTTAATACTGAGGAGTGATTTGTCCTTTCACAGTTATATCCACAGGATCCGTTATGGGCCGGATAAAAAAAATCACACACAGCTGTGTTTATAGGCTTATATTAAACCATCATTAATCAGACAACAGTTTTATTCCTGTCATTCACCGGTCATCTCTCTCGCTCGCTCTCTCTCTCTCTCTCTCTCTCTCTTTCTCTTTCTTGCTCTCTCTCTCTCTCTCTCTCTCTCTCTCTCTCTCTCTCTCTCTCTCTCTCTCTCTCTCTCTCTCTCTCTCTCTCTCTCTCTCTCTCTCTCTGTCTCTCTCTCTCTCGTCTTTTTTAAAGTAAGTCAGTAAGCCATTTGTTGAATCAAAGCTAAATCAACTGAGGTCACTGCAGTCATGCAGGTCCGTGCACACGGTTTAGATGCGCATTGAGGTATTTTTGGTTTTAAACTGTGTGACCCCAGGGAGCTCTGTACTGTATTAAACATATGTATATGACCGGTAGTTGTTCTGTATGGCCAGAATCCTGGAATATTACTGGCCATATTGACCGGGGGAAAAAAAGTCTACATACATACATAAAATGTAATAATTGTAATAATTTTTTGTCTTTATATGTTTAAGGGGGTTAACTCTGGTACACCTCAACGCTGGTTGAAACCTGACATAAAACATGAAGAAGAAGAAGAACAGTCTGTCAGTCAGAGAGGAGACCAGCTGGATTTCATCCACCAGGACCATTATGAGAACGGAAACCACAACTCGGAGCACCACACTGACAACTCTGTTAAAATGGAACAATCAGACTCACCCTCTGCTACCACTGATAAACAGGTCAGTGTTCATGACTTCATGATAAAAAACAGTTTTGGTAAAAGGTGTCAGTGTTTCCTGTGCTGCCTGCCTTCCCACCAGTTTCACCTTTACAGAGATCACTGGAGGTCTAAATAATAACTTTAATAATAGTACCTTTATTTGTATAGCACCTTTTATACAATAAATATGTATATAAATGAGCTCAAAGTGCTTTAAAACAAAATAAATTACATACACGTAAAAGGAGTGCTTCACGTAAAAGGAACATAAAAGGAGCATAAAACTGTTAAAAAAAGAAAAAATAAGAAAGTTCAAGATATCTTTATTGTCCCCGAGGGGTAATTTGTCGTGCAGACAGCAGCAAAACAATAGAAATGACAATAGCAATTACAGTTACAATTAATCCAATCAAAAACAATCCAGAAAAGTACAATAGAGAATAACAATAAATAGTAAAAGCTAAAAAGTTAAAGTGACCACAGTGCGTGCAATCCACCTTAAAAAGGGCTTAAAAAGGCTAAGAATGATCCATTATTTAAAAGGCCAATGGCCGCTGGAACCCAGGACTTTTGGAATCTGCCTGTCCTACATCTGGGCTTACAAAATCTGCATCAGGATGGGAGCAGTTTAAATTCTGATGCCAGGGGATGACTGGGGTCAATACTTAGTGGGGCAACTGTGTTTAAGGCAGTTGATAATGTGTTATGTGGACTTCTCAACAATGTCATTAAAAGAGCAGTCACAGCTGTATGGCTCAAGTGATCTCAAAGTATTAGAAAACATTATCTCAGCCTTGTTATCAATAAATTGCGTTTGAATTAAAATAAGGCTAGGTTGGTACCAAAGAACACACAGTGATGTTCAGAGAATCCTTTCAGTTATTAGATAATTAACTAGAAAAGATTTGTTGTCCAACCAATGATCTGATCTGGCATTCACAGACATTCTCCGATTGTCTTGGGTGATGTGAGAGGGGAAAGATGGAGGCTGGTGTGCATTATTTCAAGGGGTATGACGCAGATTAACACCAAGGAGTCTGGATCCAGTGATGCTTGGATGAACCCAATCAGGTTTAAAGCGGTCTTTGCATTTCCAACGGTTGTTTTCTGGGTTTGGAGGCATAACTTTTATGTTGTGCCGCAGAAAATTTGTATGCCAGGTTGGGCTGGTAGGTGATCTGTAGTACGGCTCTGAAAGTAAATTACTGTTTTGCTCTGCTGTTCCACTATATTTCTATAGCGATAGTGTAATCGTTAAAAAACTCTTTGGATATAAAATAATATTTAAATATAAGTTAAATTGCAGCTTTGTAACGCATACAAGAGCACAAAGTATACAGCGAGTAGAGGGCTGAGGAAAACACGTCCACTCACTATGGCGCCAATCCAGTTTTGTTCAAATATCCTGACTTTGGTCTGTGATTAGTGCCTGGCTTCAACAACTTTGTTTATATAGCACCAAATCACAACAAAAGTCATCTCTCTTAACAAATACAGTAAGTCTGGACCAGAATCTTTAATGTGCTTTAAAGAGACCCAACATTCCCACACTTCCTATAATGCATCTCTTAAATGGGTTTTTTGACTTATAATAAAGAAAGGTCCATGCCCTGCCCTCCCATTCCCCTTCTGTGTACATGCCCCAGCCGCTGGGCAGTAATGCTTCAGTCCAACTGGAACACTGACATAGATATAATCTAAATTTTGTTAATGGTTTCAGATCACTTGCTCCACTATGTCATCTTACTTACTATCTTTGTTTGTGTGTTTGTCTGTTTCCATAGAAACAAACAGGACTGCACTGTGAAAAGGCCCTCACAACATCACAATGTTTAAAAAGAGCTGACACACGAGAGAAACATCACAGCCGTGACCAATGTAGGAAAGTGTTCCCTACAAATGGTGCCTTAAAAATCCACTACCGTATTCACACTGTAAAGAAACCATACAGCTGTGACCTATGTGGTAAAGCTTTCACTAAAAAGTGCAGTCTAAAAACCCACCAACGTATTCATACAGGTGAGAAACTGTACAGCTGTGACCAATGTGGGAAAGGTTTCATCACAAAATTGAGTCTAGAAACGCACCAACGTATTCATACAGGTGAGAAACCATACAGCTGTGACCAATGTGGGAAAGTGTTCACTACAAATGGCGCCTTAAAAATCCACTACCGTATTCACACTGGAGAGAAACCGTTCAGCTGTGACCAATGTACGAAAGCTTTCGCTACAAAAGCTGAATTAAAATTACACCAACGTAGTCATACAGGTGAGAAACCGTACAGCTGTGACCAATGTGGGAAAGCTTTCACTACAGGTAGTTATCTACAAATCCACCAACGTATTCACCGTGGTGAGAAACCATACAGCTGTGACCAATGTGGGAAAGCTTTCACTACAGGTAGTTATCTACAAATCCACCAACGTATTCACCGTGGAGAGAAACCGTACAGCTGTGACCAATGTGGGAAACGTTACACTGCAAATGGTGCCTTAAAAACCCACTACCGTATTCACACCGGAGAGAAACCATACAGATGTGACCAATGTGGTAAAGCTTTCACTAAAAAGTGCAGTCTACAAACCCACCAACGTATTCATACAGGTGAGAAACCGTACAGCTGTGACCAATGTGGGAAAGCTTTTATCGAAAATGGCGCCTTAAAAATCCACTACCGTATTCACACCGGAGAGAAACCATACAGCTGTGACCAATGTGGGAAAGCTTTTGCTACAAACGCTGAATTAAAATTGCACCAATTTTTTCATACAGGTGAGAAACCGTATAGCTGTGACCAATGTGGTAAAGCTTTCACTACAGGTAGTAATCTACAAGTCCACCAACGTATTCACACCGGAGAGAAACCATACAGTTGTGACCTATGTGATAAATCTTTCACTAAAAAGTGCAGGCTACATACCCACCAACGTATTCATACAGGTGAGAAACCGTACAGCTGTGACCAATGTGGGAAAGTGTTCACTACAAATGGCGCCTTAAAAATCCACTACCGTATTCACACTGGAGAGAAACCGTTCAGCTGTGACCAATGTACGAAAGCTTTCAGTACAGGTGGTTATCTACAAATCCACCAACGTATTCACCGTGGAGAGAAACCATACAGCTGTCACCAATGTGGGAAACGTTACACTACAAATGGTGCCTTCAAAACCCACTACCGTATTCACACCGGAGAGAAACCATACAGATGTGACCAATGTGGTAAAGCTTTCACTACAGGTGGTTATCTAAAAATCCACCAACGTATTCACACCGGGGAGAAACTATACAGCTGTGACCAATGTGGGAAACGTTACACTACAAATGGCGCCTTAAAAACCCACTACCGTATTCACACTGGAGAGAAACCACACAAGTGTGATCAGTGTGCGAAAGCTTTTTCTAGAGATTTTGATCTAAAAAGCCACCAACGCATTCACACTGTAGAGTAACCATACAGCTGTGACAAATGTGGGAAAACTTTCACTTCAAGCAATAATTTAGAAGTCCATCGATGCATCGATGAGAATTACTGCAGGTGCGACAAATGTGGGAAAGCTTTCACTAGTAATAGTGCACTACTGCATTAACAGTGGTAAGAAACTGTACAGCTGTGACCAATGTGGGAAAATGTGCACTTCAAATGTAGACCTAAAAGTCCACTACCGCATTCACACTGGAGAGAAACCGTACAGATGAGACCAGTGTGAGAAAGCTTTCACTTCAAAAAGTGATCTAAAAATGCACTATCGCATTCACACTGGTGAGAAACCATATAGCTGTGACCAATATGGGAGAAGTTTCACTCAAAACACAGATTTAAAAAGACATCTACGTACTCACACTAGAGAGAAGCCGTACAGGTGTGGGCAATGTGGGAAAACTTTCACTCAGGAGAGTACCCTAACTCGCCACAGACGTGTTCACACTGGAGAGAAACCATTCTGGTGTGAGCAGTGTGGAAATGGTTTTGCTAGAGCCAGTCATTTAAAACGCCACCAACGCATTCACACTGGTGAAAAACTCAAGAGGGTAATTTAAGAAGCTACCGTTGCACTCAAACTGGGGAGAAGCCGTACAGCTGTCAGTAATGTGGGAATACTTTTACTCACAGGACTTCTTTCAAAGTCCATCTATGCAATCACTCAATCTTGTGTTGAACATGTTGTTTTGAGACAGTTTCTACAACACACAAAGCTACTGCCGTTTATTGCAATCTGCATCCTAACAGGTAGATGTCAGAACTCCTACATACTGTTCCACTAATGATTCTGGGATGTCTACATAAAAATACATGTTTAAAAAACTGAACTTTTGTGTCACAGGGAGCTCTTAGTGTGTGCTCCGTATGAAGTATTTAGTATAGATTTGGTTTGAATTTGGTTGAACTGAGCTCTATGACTTATTAATTAAGTCATAGAGGTTTATTTTATGTTGTTCAATGCTGTTAAAAAATCCGTTTGAGCCACTCTGCTCTGTTAAAGCCATGGATGCTGTTGCTCTTTGCTTACAGGGATTACTGCTACTTAATTTACATCATTATTTGATGAAATATGAACATTTGGCGTGATATTTAAGGTATAATGGAAAATTAGGAAAAGCTTAATAGGTACCCTTTAGCATTAGTGTAATTATTTATTGTTTTAACAGTATTATTGTTTTCACATTGACAAGTTGACATTTTGAGTAAATATTTGTTTCTTTAGCCTCCAGAGATAAAATGGCCTGAACTGAGGGGCTGCATAAAGGACCAATATAAGATAAATAAGGAGTTATTAACTGCCATCTATGAAAATATATTCCAGTAGAGCCCCAGAATATAAATATACACCTGGAAATGTCCTTTTTTTTTTAAAAGCAGTCTTAACATACAGAGCCTGGATTTTGTTACATGGACTGAAACAAATGCTGCTGTTGGAACATTGTGCAGCAGGACATGCTGCATAAAGTTACAGCTCCAAGCACCATCTGACCAGAATCACCTTTGAACTAGGTGAAATAAATCCGACCAGCTTTGACAGAGAGGCTGATAAAGCCTCTCTTTTGGATAAACAAAAAACCATTAACATTCCACGAGGAATCCCAAATGGATAGGACTACATAAAAAGACAGATCCTGGTATCAAAGGAATCTTCGTTGGACACAGGACTGAACAAACATTCAAACACTATGGACTGAGCTCCACACACACACTCATGTAAAGAGAACCTCTCTCCTACAGACCTATATCATAAGTTAGGACACGCTGCATTCCACAGGGTGTCTCGTTCATTGACTTAAAGCCATGTCACAGCGTGTAAGTGGAGAATAAGGTTAAAATGTATATATTTAATCAATAGTATTGCTTAAACATAATTTCAGTTGGATACTTGCATTACCAGGTACAACACAGCCATTTTAAACATATATATTAACAACAAATAGCAAACATTTTATTTGATAATCTAGTTGTTTCATCCTTTATGTGATGTTGATTTGCTGAACAACTTCAATGCCAGAATAATACATTGTGTTCTGTTTCTTTGTATAACAGTATGTATGTTATGGTCATGATTCAATACCTGAATGAAGGTGATGATGTTAAAAAAAATGTTGTGGTAAAACTAAATATTAGGTCAATCATTTTGAAATTAAAACCTCACAAGTGTGACAGAGAAAGAAAAAACTCATTGGCTGAGATGTGTAGTGAAAGATTTAAACCTTGAATATCACCCTTATAAAGTGAATGTCAGACAGGTGTCCTGACTCCTTGTTTTCCTTTTCCACTGTGGCACAACTAAACCGTTTCAGTTATAGTTTTGGCCAGTTATTTCTAGATGTTAACATTTTTTTTAACCCTGTTGTACTGGAAACTAAATTGTGATCACAAAACTTAGGTACATACCGAACTGTGAATTCTGTGTACCGTTACAGTTTCTCTATGTTGTACTGAGCTCTGTTATAATGTCTTGAGTGAAATGATTGAATTGTCAGGTTTTTTCTTTTGTCATGTTTTTCTCTCTTTTATTTTTTGTTATGTTAACTTTATACCTGTTGTGTGAAAACTTCAATAAATCACTGATCACAGCAGTAAACATCCTGATGTATAAAATATGTGAAAGCCTCATGCTGACTTCAGACTGGAGCCGTAAAATATTCCCATCACCATTTTGCAGTTTTCTGATGCCTTGTTTTGTCCAGCAGTTCAGTTTATATCAGTGTATTCACATGCATTAAAGACAAACATTGGAGAGGCTCAAACTGGCAAATAACGGGTTTGTGTGATAAGCTGATGATATTGACACTTTAAAAACCTATTCCTGGCGTTTTAACCCATTTCTACTTAATGACAACATCTCAGGGATCAGAAATATTTCATGTCAAAGAGTTTGTCTCCAGCAGGCTGCACTACTGTAATAGACTTTTCTCAGGTCTCTGTAAAAAAGTAGTCAGACGGATCTGGTTGATCTAGAACACAAAGTCTCAAATCACTACAGTGGTTGCCAGTGTGCCAAATAATTCACTTTAAAGTAATTACTGCTTGTCTATCTGAATGCTTCATTAGATCTTCTCAGCTCACCTGGTTCTGGTCTAATGACAATTAAATGTGCTGTAGGGTGGATTAGGGTAATGTGGGACATTGACTAATTTGGGACAATTAAGCTTTTTCTATTCAATTATTTTAAAGCAAAGTAGTATATGCGTACAGTGTAAATTATATTGTTTAATATTACACATGTGAACATACTTACTACTAGTTTTTTAATCTATCTGATGAAGAAAGCAAAACAACTGTAGGCCTGCTAAATTAAATTACCACATATGGGAATGCACATTTCAAAATGAGTTGGCAGATAAGGCTGCTTTGAATTTCTAAGCCTTTAAACTAGTGAAAATTAATATATATGCCATTTTCCTTTTGAGTATGATATCTAAAAATTGTCTTCTGATTTAACAAGAAACATCTTTAAGATGTTGGATAGTTGTTGGATAAGGTGGTGGATTCATATGTAAATATGATACACAAATCAGAAATGCAAAAAACTGTCCCACATTATCCTGACCCTATATAATATAATATAATATAATATAATATAATATAATATAATATAATATAATATAATATAATATAATATAATATAATATAATATAATATAATATAATATAATAAACTTGCCTTTCCCACAATGAATGAAATCACATTTATTAACCAGCATTCTGCAGTTAGTCTTGGGGATAACATCTCACAGTCCAGCAGGTGGCGGTATGCACCTTATAATGAACGGGTACAATCCGCCGTAGAAGAAGTCAACCGGAAGTAAAACACAGGAAGTCGAGCTGGTTCGCTTTCGGACTGGAGGCGGGACTCTTCAGTGGTTGCTAACAGACGAGCCTCTTTTCTCAGATTCAGCATCAGGACTGCAGGTAAAGTTAACTCTAAGTTTCGTTTTACATTAAAAACTGAAACGAACACGAAGAGAAACCCGAACTGCGCCCGAGCGAACTCCGAGGCGAACTAGTTTGCTCACTCATAGCTTTATCATCAGCTCATTGTTAGCTTTGCTGTTTGCTTATTTACTTTAATTCAATAATTTAAAGTTAGACTGAAGTTTTAAAAGGGCTAACACTAACAGAGTTGAAGTTAACTGGTTTTATTGATGTTTTCTGACTTTAATTAAAAATAAACCTGCTCTTATAGCTACAGCCTGATCCCTGACTTTTACTCAAGTCCCAAAGTGACACTTACTGAACATGCTGATGGGTCATGTGTTTTAATGTTCCCATAACAACATAAACAGGATGACACATGTGACAGAGCCAGCTAAATTTAAAAAGTTTTTTTTGCTGCTAAAGGTTAGATTCAAGCCATTTAATAGTTTTACTGCTTTCATAACATGATGATGACATGTAACCTGTTGGAAACACATTTCCTGAACAAATTAATATAAAACAAATCAGATAAATATCGTGGTGGCATATATGTCACAATAATAAAAAAATTAATGATGATCTGCTCAGTTAATTTAGCTGATTCAATGATATTTTGTTAACATGTTTTATATTGTTCAATTGAAAACATCAAAACAAATATAAACAAAACATTATGTTATATTAGTTAAATTATGAATAACAATATGACAAACAATATTTTTCTAACCTATCAGTCATATTTCAATTGGAGAAAGAAACCTTTTGAAACATCTGAGTCACATTCAAAGGATATTCAAAGGAGTGTCACAATCTTTATTCTACATCCTGGAATATTTCAGGAAGTTCATCACAGCAGAAATGCTTAAGTTACTGAAGAAGCAAACACATTTGTAGAATGTACAAAAATCTGCACATCATAGTAATGTTAACACCCAGTGTTGAGGAAGCTACATGTAGTTCAGCCTGGCAGTAGTTTGTAAAGCTACAGCTAAAAAAAGTAGCTTTAACAATTACTTATACTCATTATACTCATTTAACTCGGCGTTAAATAAATCAACATGTGGTTTATATGAAACTAAATATTCACATGCCAGCAGAAATATGCCTCCGTTTTATTATTTTAAAGAAAAAAACCTGACATGTTGGTCAACATACTGTAGGTTCATGTTGGGTAATATAAAGACATGATGGGTAATATAAAGACATGATGGGTAATCTATAGACATGTTGGGTAATCTATAGACATGATGGGTAATCTATAGACATGTTGGGTAATCTATAGAAATGTTGGGTAATATAGACATGATGGGTAATATATAGACATGATGGGTAATATAGACATGTTGGGTAATCTATAGACATGATGGGTAATCTATAGACATGTTGGGTAATATAAAGAGAAAATGAAAAGCCTTCCCCAATAATCACTTGTAAATCTGAAATGTAAATCAGTCTACAAAAATGTAATAAAAACCCAAAGAGGCAGACATATTCTAGATCGGTGGGTCTTGAACAACAATATTGTCTTGTCATGATTCATGCCTTTATTCAAAGAGAGTTCTGGAGCAATAATGGTAAAATAAAGTTTTTTGTTAAATAAAAAATATTTCATGTTATTGGCCAAAATTGTAGTTTGTAACTTGAGTTTAACTACAAAAAATGACCCAAAAGTAGTTGAAATACTTGACGCAGCGCAACATATGAATGTAGTTTAACTACCAGCAAGTTACGGCTAATTGTAGTTAAGCTATATGTAGTGTAAGTCTCCCCAACACTGTTAACACCACTGTTAAGGAGCTGGAAATATTGATTGACCTCTACCTGCACATACGTCTTTGCCAATTGCTGGGAAATCATGCTTACTGTTAAAATGACACATGTACCATTATGGCAGACAACGTGTCACACAGCCATTTCAGACCTTGCTGGCATCTCTTCACTTCACTGATAATACTGATTTGTCAGATAGCCAAGAAGAGGATAAGTGCTGGAAGATCCATCCATGGGTTGATATGTTTTACAAACGATGCCTGGAGATTTTTATTCAGTTTTCAAAGGTTTCTTTCTCCAATAAAACTGTTTTTTTCTTGTGCAGTTGTATTTTGCTGCCCAGTGTTCATCTTTGGTGGAGATATTTCATCTAAATAACCTGATTCACTACAGTCTGAATCACCAGACTCACTTGACTCATCATTCTCCATCTATCTTGCTGCAAGTGTAATCAGAGTCTTCATCTGAACTACCTTCACATCCTTAAACTCTCCCTGGATGACTGCAAGTGGAACCTGAACACTGATCACTATAGAAAAAAATTAAATTACATTGAAATATGACAAATATAGGTTAGAAAAATCTTGTCTGTTTATTTTATTTACTGATGGGCGGAAATGGTTTCCTTATACATTTTATTAATAATTTAATTAATATAACATGATTTTTTGTTTATATATTTATTTAAATGTTTTGAAATTAACATTATAAAATATATTAACTAAATATCTAATTAGCCAAATCCACTGAGCTGATCATCATAATATTTTCTTGCAAACATTTGTGTTGTAAAACAAATCTGGAAAAAACAAAAAAAGTTGTTTAATCTTTGTTATAAGTCAAGTAAAGTTATAATTTTGCAGAAATTCAAATAAAAACACAAATCTTTGTCACCGCACAGAAAAATATTGACATTTACCATTAACGCCCAATGTGACATATGTGTAACTTTTCAAATAAAATATATTAGTTTATAAAAAAACTATAATATACAAGGAAATTATGAAAAATGTTAATGATCACTTTTAGAAGATATTCAGGTTACTTCGTAAGAGCACCGACTGTTTTTCAGTGAACTTGTTGCTCTTCCTGTCTTCTAAATCCCTTCCTGAAATCCAACTTACAAAATTGGTCATTTTTTAAAAAGCAAAAATGCCAGAAAAAGGAACAGGTTGCAGACTGTCAAATGCAAGAATTTTATTATTTTGTGTGTCATACATGATAACAACCTGAATATGAATTTGGACTTTTTTTAATTAGATGAAAGATATTTCAATAATCAACAGCTGATTATTTTAATTATTGCGTAAGCTGCTGAATCATTGATTCACTTTTTGGAATTACAATATTCAGAAATAGTAAAAATAGTATAAGTTCATAAAACCTGCGGTAACATCTTCAGGTATCATGTTTTGTCAACCTAAATGCTGTTTGCTACCTGACATAAAACAGGAAGAAGAGCGGTCAGTCAGAGAGGAGACCTGCTGGATTTCACCGACCAGGACCATTATGAGAGCAGAATGAAGGAGAACCAGAACCCAGAGACAAACCACAACTCTGTTCAAATGGAACAATCACACTCAGCCTCTGCTACCACCGATAAACAGGTCAGTGTTCATGACTTCATGTTTTATAATGAGAGTAAAGACACACAATGTGAGTCTCAAAGGTTCATGTATCATCTGTTCATCCTGTTTAAAAGAAACTAAAACACTTCCAGGCTTTGTGTGTCAGTGTTTCCTGGTTTCAGCTTGTTGTTTCTATACAAAGTAGAAGCTCATAGAGAATGGAGATCAGGTGGCTGCAGCTCAAACATGCAGTTCATTTAGCAAATATATGTATATATATACATACATACATACATAGTATGTATGTACTATTGTACCTGGTATGATTGTGCAGTGACAATAAAGATTTATCTTATCATACATACATTCATAAAATGTAATAATTTTAATAATTTTTTGTCTTCACATGTTTAAGGGGGTTAACTCTGGTCCACGTGCAAATAACATAGCAAGGGGCAGTAATGCACTTCAGCGCTGGTTGAAACCTGACATAAAACATGAAGAAGAAGAAGAACAGTCTGTCAGTCAGAGAGGAGACCTGCTGGATTTCACCGACCAGGACCATTACGAGAACGGAAACCACAACTCCGAGCACCGCGCTGAACAATCAGACTCACCCTCTGCTACCACTGATAAACAGGTCAGTGTTCATGACTTCATGATAAAAACATTTTTATAATGAGAGTAAAGACAGAAAAGGTGAGTCTCAAGGGTCGGTGCATCACCTGTTCATTCTGTTGTCTAAAAGAAACTAAAACACTTCCAGGCTTAGATTTTTTTTTCAACTGTAAAATCTGATAAAACGTGTCAGTGTTTCCTGTGCTGCCTGCCTTCCCACCAGTTTCAATCAATCAATCAATCTTTATTTGTATAGCGCCAAATCACAACAAAGTTATCTCAAGGCACTTTACACATAGAGCAGGTCTAAACCGAACTCTTCAGGTTTTAATTTAAAAGAGACCCAACATTCCCACATGAGCAAGCACTTGGTGACAGTGGAGAGAAAAAAACTCCCTTTTAACAGGAAGAAACCTCAGAACCAGGCTCACAGTGGGAGAACATCTGCCTCTACTGGTTGGGGTAGAGAGGAGAGAGAGAGAAACACATTGAAAATAAATATGAAGCTAGAAGGTCCGGGACTGGAATCTGTCATCCGGACGTCTACAGGCCCAGATTACCTGTGAGACGAGAAAGCACAGACAACTCCAGGGAAGAAGTTTAGGTTTCACCTTTACAGTCCTGGTGCTTCTTCCACAGGCTTCACTTCACTCAGCTTTCCTGAGGAATCTGCTGCATCTTCTCAGTTAGCTAGTTTAGTCCAGTGGTTCCCAACCTAGGTGTTGGGACCCTGCAATGGCTCACCAGATAAATCTGACGAGTCATGAGATGAGAGATGAAAGAATAAATCATAAAACAGGAAACAAACATCAAAAAGGGATTATGGAGTATGTTCGTTTTAATGCCCATAAACTGTGACTGTATGCAAAGATCTCCTCTAATATAATTGAGACCCTGGCAAATCCATCCCTAAACTTTTTTAGGCTGGTTGTGGCTGATATATGACTAATTTAAGATTACTGTGACAGGTATGGTCTGTGTTTGACCATGCTGTTTAAGATCACTAGTATATTTAAAGAAGCAGCATGGGGTGTGTCTCATCTCCAGTGGACACCTGAGTGGTGATGACTGTGGTTCTTGCAGTTCAATAGTTCCTCAGTTTGACTGAGCTTCAGCCTGGCAGATTTAACTATAGGGGCTTTTCCATCATACAGTTCTAGCACTACTCAGCTCGACTCAACTCGTTTTGTTTTGCTTTTCCATCAGGTGTAGTACCTGGTACCTGCCTCTTTTTGGTACCTGCTCTGGCAAGGTTCCAAGCGAGCTGAGCCGATACTAAAATGCGACGTCAAAAGACTGCCGGCCACTGATTGGTCAGAGGGTGTCATCACTGTAAGTGTCATGAGCATGAAGTCCGACACAAGAATCAAACCCGCCATTTTTAAATATGACCTGGTACCAAAACCCAGTAGAATCGAATCGAGTAGAGCCGAGTAGTGCTAGAACTGTATAATGGAAAAGCTCCTTCACTGGTGTAGTGGAAGGGAGGGAGAAGGGGGTTCCTGGGTCCTTGATTGGGTGGAGGAGGCGTTCAGAAACATTCTCCGATTGCCTTGGGTGATTTGTAGTGGCAGGTCAGGTGAGGGGGGAGAGATGCAGGCCGTGTGCCTGTATGTGCTGTCCTGGCTGACTCCCGCATCAGGTTTAAAGCAGTCTTTGCATTTCCAAAGTTAGTTTGCTGGGTTTGGAGACATACCTTTTATGTTGTGCTGAATGCCAGGTTGGGCTGGTAGGTGATCTGTAGTACGGCTCTGAAAGTAAATTACTGTTTTGCTCTGCTGTTCCACTATATTTCTATAGCGATAGTGTAACCATTAAAAAACTTATATTTGGATATGAAATTATATTTAAAAATTAGATAAAGTGCAGCTTTGTAACGCATACAAGAGCACAAAGGAAAACACGTCCACTCACTATGGTGCAAATCCAGTTTTGTTCAAATATCCTGACTTTGGTCTGTGATTAGTGCCTGGCTTCAACAACTATGGATCCTTCAATCAATCTTTGTTTATATAGCACCAAATCACAACAAAAGTCATCTCTCTTAACGAATACAGTAAGTCTGGACCAGACACTTGAATGTGCTTTAAAGAGACCCAACATTCCCACACTTCCTATAATGCATCTCTTAAATGGTGTTTTTTGACTTATAATAAAGAAAGGTCCATGCCCTGCCCTCCCATCCCCCTTCTGTGTACATGCCCCAGCCGCTGGGCAGTAATGCTTCAGTCCAACTGGAACACTGACATTGACATAATCTAAATGTTGTTAATGGTTTCAGATCACTTGCTCCACCATGTCATCTTACTTACTGTCTTTGTGTGTTTTTCTGTTTCCATAGAAACAAACAGGACTGCACTGTGAAAAAGCCCTCACAACATCACAACGTTTAAAAAGAGCTGACACACGAGAGAAACATCACAGCTGTGACCAATGTGGTAAAGCTTTCACTACAGGTAGTAATCTACAAGTCCACCAACGTATTCACACCGGAAAGAAACCATACAGCTGTGACCAATGTGGTAAAGCTTTCACTAAAAAGAGTTCTCTTAAAGTCCATGAACGCATTCATACTGGAGAGAAACTGTACAACTGTGAACAATGTGGGAAAGCTTTCACTACAAATGGTGCCTTAAAAATCCACTACCGTATTCACACTGGAGAGAAACCATACAGCTGTGACCAATGTGGGAAAGCTTTCACTACAAATGCTGAAGTAAAATTGCACCGACACATTCATACCGGTGAGAAACTGTACAGCTGTGACCAATGTGGGAAAGCTTTCATCACAAAATGCAGTCTACAAACCCACCAGCATAGTCATACAGGTGAGAAACCGTACATCTGTGGGCAATGTGGTAAAGGCTTTACTACAGACGGTAATCTACAAACCCACCAGCATAGTCATACTGGTAAGAAACCGTACATTTGTGGGCAATGTGGGAAAGGCTTTACTACAGACGGTAATCTACAAATCCACCAACGTATTCATACTGGTGAGAAACCGTACAGCTGTGACCGATGTGGGAAACTTTTCACAACAAATGGCGCCTTAAAAATCCACTACTGTACTCACACTGGTGAGAAACCATATAGATGTGACCAATGTGGGAGAAGTTTCACTCAAAACACAGAGTTAAAAAGACATCTACGTACTCACACTGGTGAGAAACTGTTTAGCTGTGTCCAATGTTCGAAAACCTTCACTCAAGTGGGTAATTTAAGAAGCCACTGTCACACTCACACAGGTGTCAGTAATGTGGGAATACTTTTATTCACGAGACTTCCTTAAAAGTCCATCTACACAATCACTTTTTTTTTTAGACAGTTTCTACAACACATAAAGCTACTGCAGTTTACTGCAATCTGCATCCTCACAGGTAGATGTCAGAACTCCTACATACTGTTCCTTTAATGATTCTGGGATGTCTACATAAAAATACATGTTTAACAAACTGAACTTACATTTTTGTGTCACAGGGAGCTCTTAGTGTGTGCTCTGTATGCAGTATTTAGTATAGATTTGGTTTGAATTTGGTTGAACTGAGCTCTATGTCTTAGTCTATGTCTATGTCATAGAGGTTTATTTTATGTTGTTCAATGCTGTTAAAAAATCAGTTTGAGCCACTCTGCTCTGTTAAAGCCATGGATGCTGTTGCTCGTTGCTTACAGGGATTACTGCTACATAATTTACATCATTATTTGTTGTGATATTAAAGGTATGATGGAAAATTAGGACAAGTTTAATAGGTACCCTTTAGCATTAGTGTAATTATTTATTGTTTTAACAGTATTATTGTTTTCACATTGACAAGTTGACATTTTGAGTAAATATTTGTTTCTTTAGCCTCCAGAGATAAAATGGCCTGAACTGAGGGGCTGCATAAAGGACCAATATAAGATACATAAGGAATAAGTGCTGATGTTGGAACGTTGTGTAGCAGGACATGCTCATTGGCTGAGATGTGGTGTCCTGACTCCTTGTTTTCCTTTTCCACTGTGGCACAACTAAACCGTTTCAGTTATAGTTTTGGCCAGTTATTTCTAGATGTTAACATTTTTTACCCTGCTGTACTGAGCTTTGTTATGTCTTGAGTGAAATGATTGTATTGTCATGTTTTTTTCTTTTCTAATATTTTAACTTTATACCTGTTGTGTGAAAACTTTAATAAATCACTGATCACAGCAGAAACGTCCTGATGTATAAAATATGTGAAAGCCTCACGCTGACTTCAGACTGCACTTCACTTTATTTCATTATTAACATATTAATTGTATTCTTAATCAGTTTCCATATTAGGTACAAACTGATCCTTGATTACATTTGTGACATTTAAAAATGATCTGCTGATGGTTTATGGGTTTGTGTGATAAACTGATGATATGGAAACTTTTAAAACCTATTCCTGGTGTTTCAACCATAGACTGTATATAAAATGGACGTAACATCCGTGACGTCACCCATTGGTTTGTGGACTGCTGCTCGGAGGCCAATAGTATCGGATCTGAGCAGCGCCATCTTGAGAATTTCCGGTGCATGCTGGGAAAAATAAAAAAAGGGATTCTACTTATATGGGCATCAGGAGGAGCATGAGGTGCCCTCCTGAACCTGTGAACCAATCAACCTGTCAATCACGACGTAGCCACGCCCTAATGCATACCCTGCTTTATCGTCACATATAAAATCAGGGAGGCCAAAATGTCCCAAATGAACATCATACTGCATTGAAGAAGGCTTTAAACTAGCGATTGAGACCATAAACACATTTTGAAAACGTTTACTGAGGTTAGAAATCAAGTGAGAAGTTGGTGAATTCTCCATTGACTTGTATAGAGACGGAAGTCCTTTTGACACCAAAACGGTCGCCCCCTGGTGGCCTTTTGATAGAATGCAGTTTTAAGTTACTTCTGCGTTTGCATCATTTCTCCCCGCTTGGTTTCAACCCATTTCTACTTAATGACAACCCTACAGAAATAATTATATAATAATACTCTGCCTCTGCTGGAAGTAACTAAGTCTTTTACTCAAGTACTGTATAGTACAGTTTGAGGTACTTGTACTTTACTGTAGTATTTCATGTGATGCTACTTTCTACATCTCAGAGGGAAATATTGTACTTTCTACTCCACTACATTTATTTGACAGCTTTAGTTACTTTTCAGATGCAGATTTGACACAATGGAAAATATAACAAGCTTTATAAATACAACACATTGTTAAAGATGAAACCAAACAGCAGTGTGTAGTCGGCTCACATTTCAGATGTCTGAGTTGTTAACAGCTCCACCAAATACTGATTCTTCCCTCTAAACTTCTCACATGCTTTCATTTCTATAAATGTTCAAATGATCCAATATTTCAGCAAAAATCAAAGATTAGAGAAAAAGTCCAAAAACTGAAAACACATTTGTGTATCAGAACTTAGTTTTTTCTTCTTTCCTCTCCCATTAATCATCTCACCACCCCTCACATTTATTCATTAATCACCAATCATTAAGGCATGTGATAACAGTTAATACGTTGACGGTATCGAGTACTGACAGTTTTGTTAAGAGAACCAATCAAAAATCATCACAAAGAGAGATCTGACCTGGACTATGTGGTGAACCTTGTCTAAATTGAAGTATATTCCTCATTCATGGAGACATCACCTCAAAAATGTTTAAAAATAAGACTAACCTTTGTGTCGTCCTCCCGGGTTAAATTGACCCCTTCTGTTTTGACTGTTTCTTCTTTCCTCCCTTCCTTCCGTCTGTCCTCCCTTCCTCTCTCTTTTCTTCCTCTCTTTCCTTCTTTCCTCCTTCTTTCTTCCCTCCCTCCCTTCTTTCCTCCATCCTTCCTACCATCTTCCCTTCCTTCTTTCCTCCATCCTTTCTTCCTCCCTCCCTTCCTTTCCTCCTTTCCTTCCTTGACTCGAAGACAACAGGAGGGTTAATGATCTGTGTTAACTGTGGCTTCAACACCTGGAAGATCTGACATCTGCAAACATCACCAGAAGAAGTAGAAGAAGAAGAAGAAGACGAGAGCTCGGCACCACTTCATGTTTTCTTGTTAAGTTTTTATTATGCTTAAAAAAGAAAATTAAAAGACAGAGGAGGTGGTGATCAAAGAAAAAGAAAAAATATATATTCATATTCAAATATCTTTATACTTTTCTATTCATATATGATTAACAATGCAAAGAAAATAATTCCCGTAGTAGTAGTGCTTAAGTAAAGTTCAATATAGACTTTTATTATAACAAAATAGGCAGTTTACCGAGGGTTAAATATCTGTCAAAATCTCATTGTACAATAATGTCTGCATGTTTGCATCAGACACACCTGCAGACTCCTGGAGCTGGCAGCTTCTCTCCAGGTTCACAAACACAAATCAGAGTGATCAGACATCGTTTTCATGGTAAGACACTGAAGACGCTGACGGGTGTCGCTCGGCCGTCCGACGGGGATCGAACCCGCGGCCGCGACGACAACCGCCTCAAAACAAAACAAAAACACTTTTGTTTTTTTTTGTGTGAAGTCAAGAGTGAAATGTTTCGACCTGAACAGAAGTTTGATTTGAGCCGTTAACGCTGTCAAATGTTTTCTCATCACGTCTGTTTGTAGTTTTCAGTCTTTAAAGTTTCACTTTTTTATTAAAAAAAAAAAAAAAAGTGAGAAAATCTTCCAGTGCAGTAAAAACAGCTCAGATGGGTTTCAGTGATATGGAAGCACGCTCACATCCAGCAAAGGAAAACACAACCTGGATTTCATTCCTCAAACATCTCACATCATAATTACAGTAAGTTTTTGCAGCTTTTTCTTCATAATTACGAACATTTTATTGTAGTCGTGAGACAGTGTTTGATATTTTTCTTACAACAATAATTATCATAATTATAAAAAAATAATTTTGGCAATTACGAGATCATTTTATTATGATGAAGGTTTTATTGTAATATTGAAATCGTTTTTTCTCATTTTTTACCTTAGTTGTGAGATATTGTTATTATATTGCCATGAGATCGTTTTATCATAATTATAAAATAGTTCAAAATTAAGATCATTTTATTGTGATGGCAATTTTTATTATTAGAAAGAATTTTATTATTATGGTTTTCTCGTATTATTTAGTTTTATTGTATTTGTGCAAATTTATCTTGTATTTTTTGTAATTATTAGGCCGCTTTTCTTCTTCTGTGAATTTTTGTTGATTATGAAAAATTGCTTAAAGTTGAGTTTTTCTTCATAATCAAATGATCATTTTATTGTAGTTGTGACAACGGTGGAGTTTCACCATAATTATAAAATAGTTTTGGCAATTACGAGATCGTTTAATTGTTATATTTAATTGAGTTTTATTGTAATTATGAGAGTTTTTACATAATTTTGACAGTTTTCTTGGATTTTTGTTATTGTTAAAATTTTATAATCTAATTATTATAATTAAAATAATTATAATAATTAGATTTCTGCCTCTAATGAGAAGTTTCTAGAAATGTTGAGTTTTATTATTATAAACGGGTTTAATCGTTTAAACGTCTCTTTCTTCTCCTCTGTGAATGAACGTCGCTTCTGTACGAAGTCTTCAACTTGTTTTAAGTGTTTTTCTTTGAGTGCAGCGACGCGACTCACGTTGTTTCCGTACGAAGTCGCGTTGGTAGAAAAAAGTCTCGGAACAAGTTGTTTTCAGAGTGCAAACAGGCTGAAATCTTCTCGCTGCACTGGCAGATTTAACGTCAAGTTTTTAAGGATCTGTTAAAGACAAATAACGTGAGAAAATTGGCTAGTTGAAGAATGAATGCAGTGACCTTTGACCTCATTAAAGGGCATCAAGCTTAATGTCTAAAAATGTTAAATCACTAAAATCATGATTGGTTACTGAAAACAGAGAATTATTATTAAGCTGATTTTGTTGCATCAGATTTCAAATTTAAAAACATTTCCTTTAAAAAAAAGCAGACAGGTTTGAGCTCCACAGCGCCTCCTAGCAGCAGAACCCTGCAGAGCGTCCTCACAAACATCCTGCAGCAGCGAGGAGCCAGAAACCTCAACTTGAATCGACTCAAGTGTTAAAAAAACAACCAAAAAAAAAAAAAAGGAGAAACGATGAAGCGCAGAACAGAAGAGAAAAGCTGTGACATCAGACGCTGAGGAGAAGGGGCTGATGGGAAATAAACGGGGGTTAACTGACATGCTGTTAAAGCTCGAACGTGCAAAGTTTTGCTTTTTGTGTCTCCTTCCTTCCTTCCTTCCTTCCTTCCTTCCTTCCTCCGTCCGTCATCACTGAACCTCACAAGACAGAAAAAATAAAAAGGAAAAAAAAACAAAAACCCACAAACAAAAAAACCCCAAAAGATTCTGCTTCGTACTTTTCTTCTCGTCGCCTTCATGGACACGTCCTCCTCCTCTTCCTCTTCCTCTTCTTCTTCCTCTGTAAGTTCTCCCTTAAACATTAAGGAGCTGTACCGTGTTGAGTGACTCCGCTCTCATCTCCTGTGCTTTACTCTGCTGGTCAAAGTCTCAAAGAACCCCAACAATGGAGTCTGATTCAGGCAAAAGAAAAAAGGAAAAGAAAACAACACGCTGGTCAGCCGGTGTGTTGTGGGGGGGGGGGGGGGGGGGGGGGGGGGGGGGGGGGGGGGGGGGGGGGGGGGGGGGGGTCAGGGGTCGGATGGAGGGTGAGGCTGCCTGTCTGCAGGTCTACTTTTCCTTTTAAAATAAAACAGACTGACTCTAAGGAGAGGAGGAGGAGGAGGAGGAGGAGAGGAGCGATGGAGAACTCTGATCTTCATAACTTCTCCTTGGACTGAACCCAGATGAACGGACCCGACTGCTCCTCGATGATCTGCTTCACCTGCTCGTAGATCTCCTCCAGCGTGTCGCCCTGCACGATGGCTGCAAACAACACAAATATACACAGAAATATTAATATAAACATAAATATAAATATAAACCCAACTAGAAGAAGCATGAAGCAGATCTTTGTTCTTACAATCAACAGAAACACTGTATGTTTGGGTCAGTGAGGTTTTTTTAGTGCATCAAATTTCTGCTTTTAATCTTTGTGTCGTCCTCGAGTGTTCCTTCTTTCCTCCCTTCCTTCCTCCTTTCCTTCCCTCCTTCCTCCCTCCCTCCTTTTCTTCCTTCCTTCCTTCCTTCTTCCTTCCCTCCCTTCCTCCCTCCTTTCCTTCCTTCTTCCTTCCTTCCTCCCTCCTTTTCATCCTTCCTTCCTTCCCTCCTTCTTTCCTTCCTTCCTTCCTCCTTCCTCTCTCCTTTTCTTCCTTCTTCCCTCCTGTTAGTCCTTCCTCCCTTCCATCTTTCCTCCTTTCCTTTCCTCCCTTCCATCCTTCCTCCCTCCCTCCTTTTCTTCCTTCCTTCCTTCCTTCCTCCCTCCTTTTCTTCCTTCCTTCCTTGACTCGAGGACAACAGGAGGGTTAATCCATTTTGAGAGAATATATTAGAGGATTATGGCCAAAATGTCTAAGTGGTGTAACCATAAAAACTTTGTACCAAATAATTCAACTTGCTTAAAAACAGTAGATTGTCAATAAACACCATATCAACTAGTTTGGCATGATCTTACATTATAACTTTATATTAAATAAAGGTAATGGAATACAATTGTTCTAAATATTACATTTACTCTGGTTACCATGGAGATCAGGAAACATTTACATGTTAATGTATTTCATATTTTATTGACCTGTGAAATGCTCAGTGAACTCCTGCTCCAGTTTAGTAGCTCTGTCGAAGGTTTTCCTTCCCTGCTCCTCCGTCAGACGCTTGTTCATCTCCCTGCAGGATGAAACACACCGGTCATAAAGAGAGAGAGAGAGGGAGGGAGAGAGAGAGAGAGAGAGAGAGAGAGAGAGAGAGAGAGAGAGAGAGAGAGAGAGAGAGAGGGAGAGAGAGAGACTCACATGATGTTCTCCACTGTTTTGGGTTTGATGAAGATGGCGATGGGATGAAGCTGAGCCAGCTGGAGTCTCTTTATAGCGTTCCCCGAAACATCCAGGATACAGTGTTTACCCTGGAGGAAGAGGAGGAGGAGGAAGAGGAGGAGGAGGAAGAGGAGGAGGAAGAGGAGGAGGAGGAAGAGGAGGAGGAGCAGGAGGAGGAAGAGGAGGAGAAGTTCATCATGGTTAATTACCGAAGTGAATGATGAATTCAAACTGAAGTTTATGTGAAGTCATGTGACTCAGCTATCAGACGTCATGTGACTCAGCTATCAGACGTCATGTGACTCAGCTATCGGACGTCATGTGACTCAGCTATCAGACGTCATGTGACTCAGCTATCAGACGTCATGTGACTCAGCTATCGGACGTCATGTGACTCAGCTATCAGACGTCATGTGACTCCTGTATCAGACGTCATGTGACTCAGCTATCGGACGTCATGTGACTCAGCTATCGGACGTCATGTGACTCAGCTATCGGACGTCATGTGACTCAGCTATCGGACGTCATGTGACTCAGCTATCGGACGTCATGTGACTCAGCTATCAGACGTCATGTGACTCAGCTATCAGACGTCATGTGACTCAGCTATCAGACGTCATGTGACTCAGCTATCGGACGTCATGTGACTCAGCTATCGGACGTCATGTGACTCAGCTATCAGACGTCATGTGACTCCTGTATCAGACGTCATGTGACTCAGCTATCGGACGTCATGTGACTCAGCTATCGGACGTCATGTGACTCAGCTATCGGACGTCATGTGACTCAGCTATCGGACGTCATGTGACTCAGCTATCGGACGTCATGTGACTCAGCTATCAGACGTCATGTGACTCAGCTATCGGACGTCATGTGACTCAGCTATCAGACGTCATGTGACTCAGCTATCGGACGTCATGTGACTCCTGTATCAGACGTCATGTGACTCAGCTATCAGACGTCATGTGACTCAGCTATCAGACGTCATGTGACTCAGCTATCAGACGTCATGTGACTCAGCTATCAGACGTCATGTGACTCAGCTATCAGACGTCATGTGACTCAGCTATCAGACGTCATGTGACTCAGCTATCGGACGTCACGTGACTCAGCTATCGGACGTCATGTGACTCAGTTATCAGACGTCATGTGACTCAGCTATCAGACGTCATGTGACTCCTGTATCAGACGTCATGTGACTCAGCTATCAGACGTCATGTGACTCAGCTATCGGACGTCATGTGACTCAGTTATCAGACGTCATGTGACTCAGCTATCAGACGTCATGTGACTCAGCTATCGGACGTCATGTGACTCAGCTACCAGAGGTCATGTGACTCAGCTATCAGACGTCATGTGACTCAGCTATCAGACGTCATGTGACTCAGCTATCAGACGTCATGTGACTCAGCTATCGGACATCATGTGACTCAGCTATCGGACGTCATGTGACTCAGTTATCAGACGTCATGTGACTCAGCTATCAGACGTCATGTGACTCAGCTATCAGACGTCATGTGACTCAGCTATCAGACGTCATGTGACTCAGCTATCAGACGTCATGTGACTCAGCTATCAGACGTCATGTGACTCAGCTATCGGACGTCACGTGACTCAGCTATCGGACGTCATGTGACTCAGTTATCAGACGTCATGTGACTCAGCTATCAGACGTCATGTGACTCCTGTATCAGACGTCATGTGACTCAGCTATCGGACGTCATGTGACTCAGCTATCGGACGTCATGTGACTCAGCTATCGGACGTCATGTGACTCAGCTATCAGATGTCATGTGACTCAGCTATCAGACGTCATGTGACTCAGCTATCGGACGTCATGTGACTCAGTTATCAGACGTCATGTGACTCAGCTATCAGACGTCATGTGACTCAGCTATCGGACGTCATGTGACTCAGCTACCAGAGGTCATGTGACTCAGCTATCAGACGTCATGTGACTCAGCTATCAGACGTCATGTGACTCAGCTATCAGACGTCATGTGACTCAGCTATCGGACGTCACGTGACTCAGCTATCGGACGTCATGTGACTCCTGTATCAGACGTCATGTGACTGACCTTCTCAGCGACCTCTCGGACCGACTGCACGCTGGTCCCGTACAGGTGGTTGTTATATTGACCCGCCTCGATGAACTTATGGTCCTGGATGTCTTTCTCCATCTGCTCTCTGGAGACCACGAAGTGATAGTCTCTGCCGTCTACCTCGTAGTCACGCTTCGGTCGGGTCGTATCTGAGAGGAGGAAGAGGAGGAGGAGGGGGAAGAAGAGGAGGATGAGGAGGAGGAGGGGGGAGAGGAGGAGGAGGAAGAGGGGGAAGAGGAGGAGGAGGAGGGGGAAGAAGAGGAGGATGAGGAGGAGGGGGGAGAGGAGGAGGAGGAAGAGGGGGAAGAGGAGGAAGAGGAAGAGGAAGGGGAAGAGGAGGAAGAAGAGGAGGAGGATGAGGAAGAGGAAGAGGAGGAAGAGTAGGAGGATTAATCTATCAATAAACAAATCAATAAATGATGCAGCGTCTGCAGCTCTGTGATTGGTTGAGACTTACGTGGAACGCAGGATCCGAATTTGTCGGGGAACTCAGAGATGAGGTCATCGTTGATCCGATCCTTCATCGGTCCGAGGATGATGACGGGACGAGTGTAGTTCACTGCCAGACAGGAAGTCAGACAGTCAGACAGGAAGTCAGACAGGAAGTCAATCAATCAACTAATCCAATAAATAATAAAAATATAATAACTAATAATAATACAAAAATAATATAATACAAATAAAAATATAATATAATAATAATACAAATATAATATAATACAAATATAATAATAAATAAAAATAATATAATATAATAAATAATAATAAAAATATAATAATAATAATTAAAAAATAATAATAATACAAATAATACAAATACAATATAATAAAAATATATAATATAATAAAATACAAATATAATATAATAAATAATAATACTATTAATAATAAAAATATATAATAATAATAATATTAATACAAATATAATATAATAACAATAATAATAATGTATATTAAAAAAAAAAATATATATATAAACTGATCATGTTTTACCTTCCTGCTGACTGACGGGTTCATACGACAGAACGTATTCCTCCTGTCCACCTGGAAACACACACACACAGAGAAACACACACACACACACACACACACAGAGAAACACACACACACACACACAGAGAGAAACACACACACACACAGGTTGATAAGTGTTGAACAGTCAGCATTTCCATTGAGGAGTTCAGAGTGAGGATGAGGAGGAAGAAGGGATGAAGAGGGGAAGTGTGAGGCGATGATGATGATGATGATGATGAAGAACTGTGAGGTTTATCAGCTCTGTTATAATTAACTGATGAAGTTTCTGATCTCAGATTTAAAGAATAAAATCCCATCGTTCTGATTTGTGATCGTTCAGATGAAGATAAAATAAAATAAAACATAAACGTTGTATTTAGAGACGGACGTGAAGAATGAGGATAAATAATAATCAGTTTAATATTAACAGTAGTTAAATGTTTCTGATCATTAAAGTGATTAAAGGGAAGAAAATCTGATCATGTTCTGATTATTCTGAGTTTGTGGGAATATTTTATATCAATAAAAACATTTAAATAAAAACAACAAAAGATTTACACATAAATTATATCTGACAAATATAAATCATTCTTTATATGTGTATATATATATATTATGTATATATATATATTATGTATATATATATTATGTATATATATATATATTATGTATATATATATATTATGTATATATATATAAATGATGTAAAGTGTTTGACTCGTTCTGATCATTTAAATCTTCTACAGATTATATTCATCATCAGATTTAAGACTTTATAATTTTTATAATTATTATCTATTAACTCATCACTTTAATGCAAAGCTGCATATTTGCTCTTTATTTTATTATTTAAATGATATTTCACTAAGTTTATTATCATCAGCTCTTCTTTATCCTCTCAGGAGGTTTTATAGGAATATAAATAATAAACAAACATTACTGTATTAATATCATCACCAATATAACTGGTACATAATGTTACTATTGTTTTATTAACACTGTTTTCATTACTTGTGTATTTATTATTATTTAATGTTCTTTATGTTCTATGTTTGCTGCTGTAATAATGTAATAATGTAATAATGTAAATTTCCCTCCTGAGGAATTAATAAAGGAATATTTCATATGAACAGTAATCATGTTTTTACAGTCAGTGAAGATCAATAAACATGTTTCTGATGTTCGTCACCGAGGAGAGAAGTCAAGCTGAAAACACAAACTCACACACACACACAGATACACACAGATACACACACACACACACACACACACACACACACACACACACACACACACACGTTCCTGCAGACGATCATGTGATCAGGCAGCGTTCAGGGACGACAGTGTTAGCAGGGAGCAGGTGTGTGTGTGTGTGTGTGTGTGTGTGTGTGTGTGAGGTCATGCTGTTATTGGCCAATCAGCAGCCAGTGCTCGTTAATGAGGCGGTTAGCAGGTTCAGTCATAGTTCAGGACTCTGTTCTTCTTCTTCTCTCCGTTTAAATGTTGATAAACTTTAAAAACATTTCATAAAATCTCTTAAAAATAATCTATCTGTTGTCATAGCAACAAATCCTGCAAAAATATATAATAAAAATCAATTGTTTTTACAGGATGAAATATCTTCATTTATCATAAAAAAACATACAAAATACACAAGTTTGAATGTAAAATTAAATCTATAAAGTGTGATTGTGTAGATTTTATACTGCAGTTAAATGTTTGATCAGCTTTATGATCAATAAATCAGATCTGTAACAGGAAGCTTTGATCTGGATTATAGATGAAAGAACAGAGCCGGGCGTCAGACTGTTAGTGTGAAAGGCCACACACACACACAGACACACACACACACAGACACACACACACACACACACACACACACACACACACACACAGACACACAGACACACACACAGACACACACACACACACACACACACACTTACGGTAGCTACTCTCACTATCGCTGGCGTTAGACGTCACGTGTTCTGTAATCACAACAAACAAACAGAGCAGCCAATCAGACGAAGCCGTAAAACACCGAGGCTGCTAACGTCCAGAATAAACATTACATCATACTGTCGTCCTCCCGGTTTGAATGTTCTTTCCTTCCTCCCTCCATCATTCTCTATCTTTCCTCCCTCCTACCTTCCTCCCTTCCCTCCTTACTCCCTACTTTCCTTCCTTCTTACTCCCTACCTTCCTTCCTCCCTCCCTTCTCTCCTTCCTCCCTACTTTCCTTCCTTCTTACTCCCTACCTTACTTCCTCTCCCTCGTTTTCTTCCTTCCTCCTTTCCTTCCTTCTTACTCCCTTCCTCCCTCCTTTCCTTCCTACCTCCTTTCCTTCCTTCTTACTCCCTTCCTTCCTCCCTCCTTTCCTTCCTTCTTACTCTCTTCCTTCCTTACTTACTTCCTCCCTCCTTTCCTCCCTCCTTTCCTTCCTTCTTCCTCCCTCCTCCCTTCCTCCCTCCTTTCCTCCTTCCCTTCCTCCCTTGACTGGAGGACAACAGGAGGGTTAAACCCCTTTAACATAGATTCATTATTCAGTTATCATCATATAGATATAGTATAGTGTGAACAGAGCTGAGCGACTCACAGGAAACAACGTCCATCATCTCTAAAGATTAAAGATTAAATATCATGATGTTGATCAGTCAGGATTTACCTCTCTCCTCATAAACTGTGATGTTTAATATGTTGACTAATGGTTTAATAATAAGATGTTTAACCCTTCTGTTGTCCTCCAGTCAAGGAAGGAAGGGAGGAAGAAGGAAAGGAAGGAAAGAAGAAGGAAGGAAAGGAAGGAAGGAAAGAATGAAGGAGGGAGGAAGGACATAAGGGCAGAGGAAAGAAGGAAGGAAAGGAGGGAAGGAGGGAGGAAATAAGGAAGGAAGTAAGGTAGGAGGGAGGGAGGAAAGAAGGACAGAGGAAAGAAGGAAGGGTGAAGGTAGGGGAAAGAAAGAAAGAAGGAGGGAGGGAGGAAAGAAGGAAAGGAGGAAGGAAAGGAGGAAAGAGAGAAGGAAGGGGGGAGGAAAGAAAGAAAGAAGGAGGAAGGAAAGAAGGAACAGTCAAAATAGACGGGGTCAATCTGACCCAGGAGGACGACAGGAAGGTTAATAATCTGTCTCAGATCTTATTGGCTCCAGTTTGTCTCCAGCTGATGTATATAATAATAATATATAATATATAATAATAATATATAATATATAATAATAATATATAATATATAATATCAGCTGTTTGCAGCTCCAGTGAATAATCGCTCAGCCCTTCAGAACAATCTGTGACTTCAATCATTATATTATTCTTACGATGCAAAACACAAACAATACATTTATAATAAACCCCTTCAAACACAGTTTTTCTTCTTCTTCTGTTTCCTGTGAAGTGAAACAGAATCATCATGCAGACATTTATTCTCTGTGGCTTCACTTTAATATTTAAAGCTTAAAAACTGTTTCATCCAAAATATTCACTGGGTCAAAAAAAAAGAAAAAAGAAAAAAAAGGTAAAATTCATCAAATCGTTTCCCTCAAATCAAAAAAAGTCAAACCTACTCAAACCTGCTCGACGGTTGCCTAGCAACAGGATTCTGACAGCGACATCATCACCGGCTGCTTTTAACTGAACGAGTTAATTTAATTATTTTTTTCCATTTCTAAATAATATCCTGGAAAGTAAAACTAACGATGAAGAATAGAAGAATTTAAATGTTGAATATTTATTTTAAAAATGGTAAAAAAAAAAAAAAGTATGAATAAATCTGTTAAGTAGCTTTAAAAATTTTCTTTAATCTTCATATCAACATTTTGTCTTAATGTAATAAAACAAATCTACTTATAAACTCCTGATCTAAGGTTTTCAGTGATGGAGAACAGTAATATAAAATCAATAAACATCTTTTTCTTTCTGATTTCTAACAAACATAAAACTTAACGTCGTAAAAAGAAGTGAGATTAAACAGCTGCTGGAAGAACAGATGAGATGTTTCTATGAGAGAAGAGATGAAGCTCCGGCCCAGACGATCCTCCATGATGAGTGGTGAGGAAGAGGAAGAGGAAGAGGAAGAGGAAGAGGAAGAGGAAGGGGAAGAGGAAGCTCTTTGTGTCGACCAGGAACCAAAATCAGTCAAACGTTTAATTTAACATAAAAGTAGAAAACTATCTTTTTATTTCTTTAATTTAAACCAGTAGAAACATTTGAACTGAATATATTTCGTCACATAAAGTTTTATAATTTATTGTTGAAAATCTGGATGAAAGTTTTATGTAACTTTGGAATAAAACAGATAAATATTATTATAAATTCTGCTTTATTGTTTAACAATAAGATCAAACTAAACATTTAATTTAATTCAATCCCTGAAACTATAATCTATAATCTATAATTTACATCTGCTGTTAAAAACCTTTAAATTAAAACTCAGGAAATGAGAATAAAATAAATTATTATAATAATAATTATGTAAAGTACTTAAAGCATAAAATATGGTTTATTTTGAATTTATCATCTATTAGAAACTTCTGCCTGTTTAAAACATATTTTTACTTTAATAATCAAATCTTTATCTTTGCATCTTATATTTCAGGCGTTAATGAAACTTATATGTTAAATCAGTGATGTCATAATAATTAGTTTATTCCTAAATATCTGCTGTTAAATATTAAATAACTTCAAATTATTCAGATAATTAGAATAAAATAAAGAGACCGGTAAAATAAATTCCTTCCTTCTTTCTTTCCTCCCTTACTCCTTTACTTCCTTCCTCTTTTCCTTCCTTCCTCCTTACTCCTTTACTTCCTTCCTCTTTTCCTTCCTTCCTCCTTACTCCTTTACTTCCTTCTTCTTTTCCTCCCTTACTCCTTTTCCTTCCTTCCTCCCTCCTTACTTCCTTCCTACTCCCTTCCTTCCTTCCTTTTTTCCTCCCTTACTCCTTTTCCTTCCTTCCTCCCTCCTTACTCCTTCCTTCCTTCCTACTCCCTTCCTTCCTTCCTTCTTTCCTCCCTTACTCCTTTTCCTTCCTTCCTCCCTCCTTACTCCTTCCTTCCTTCCTACTCCCTTCCTTCCTTCTTTCCTCCCTTACTCCTTTTCTTCCTCCCTTCCTTCCTTCCTTGACCTGAGGACAACAGGAAGGTTAAATAACTTGAAATTACTCAGAGAATGAGAATAAAATGAAGAAACCTGTAAAATAAAACCTACTTCTTTAATTTAAAGCACATTATGAATAAAATGTGGTTGATTTTAAATTAGTTTTTATCATTTATTAGAAACTTCTTCCTGTTTTAGACACATTTTCTTTGTTTTCAGGCGTTAATGAAACTCTTCTGCTAAAATATGTGGATCCTGTTGTAGATCGAACAGGCTCGGTGAGGGGGGGGTTTAGGGATGGGGCGGGTTGGGGGGGTTTAGGGGGGGAAGGGGGGCGAAGGGGGGGGGGTGAAATGAGGTTCTGGGGGAACTTACTGTGTCCTTTGGGAATCAAGTCGTCGCTGTTGTCCTGATGTTCAGCGGAGCCGTGCGAACAACGAGGAGAAAACACAACGTTACTGAGTCCCAGCGACAGGCGGAGAGCGCAGCCGGTCGCCATGGCAACAGGGCGGCCGAGGCGGCGGGTGGGGGGGTGGGGAGTCAGATTAAATATCTTCCATTGAACTCAAACAGGAAGTGTTTTTGTTTTGGTTGTTTTTCTTCAGGTGTTGTTGTTGTGTTTACCTATCCAAGCCCCCCGTTGCCGTGACAACCATTGCGTTTAACAGCACGTCTCTTCCCGTCGCTGCCCAATCACCTCTCAGACAGACCGCCCCCCCCTCCCCCACCTCGCCGCGGTCCGGTACTTACGGTCCACGTCGCTGGTCTCCTGCTCGCTCGCCTCTTTCTTGTAGAACGGAAACTTTCTGGTAAAAAGATTCTTTTTACGCTTGTCATTGAGAGACTGCTGAGGAAGAGGAGGAGGAAGGGTGATGGAAGAATTATAATAATATATATATATAGATATGTAATAAGAGGAGGGGGGGGGGGGGGCAGTGTGATGTCGGCAGGGACAGAATGACACGTCTGAACACTGAACAACTTTCATCTGAACGGGTTTAAACAACTAGAAAATAAAATAAAATTATATTTAACCTTCCTCTGTCCTTCTATCCTTCTTTCCTTTCCTTTCCTCCCTTCCTTCCTCCCTCCTGTCGCTCCTTCCTTCCTCCTTTCCTTCCTTCTTCCTCCCTCCCTCCTTTCATTCCTTCTTCCTCCCTCCCTTCCTTCTTCCTCCCTCCCTCCTGTCGTTCCTTCCTTCCTCCTTTCCTTCCTTGTTCCTCCTTTCCTTCCTTCTTTCTCCCTCCTTTCCTTCCTTCCTTCTTCCTTCCCTCCCTCCCTCCTGTCGTTCCTTCCTTCCTTCCTCCTCCCTCCCTCCTTTCTTTACTTCTTTCCTCCCTCCTTTCCTTCCTCCTCCCTCCCTCCCTCCCTTCCTTCCTCCCTCCTTTCCTTCCTCCCTCCTTTCCTTCCTTCTTCCTCCCTCCTCCCTCCCTCCCTCCCTCCTTTCCTTCCTCCCTCCTTTCCTTCCCTCCTCCTACCATCCCTCCCTTCCTTCCTCCCTTCCTCCTCCCTCCCTCCTCCCTCCCTCCCTCCTTTCCTCCCTCCTTTCCTCCCCTTCCTCCCTCCTTTCCTTCCTCCTCCCTCCCTTCCTCCCTCCCTTCCTCCCTCCTTTCCTTCCTCCCTCCTTTCCTTCCTTCCTTCCTCCCTCCTTTCCTTCCTCCCTTCCTCCCTCCCTTCCTTCTTCCTCCCTCCTCCCTCCCTCCCTCCCACCCTCCCTCCCTCCCTCCCTTCCTTCCTCCCTCCTTTCCTTCCTCCTCCCTCCCTTCCTCCCTCCCTCCTTTCCTTCCTCCTCCCTCCCTCCCTCCCTCCCTCCCTCCTTTCCTCCCTCCTTTCCTCCCTTCCTCCCTCCTTTCCTTCCTCCTCCCTCCCTTCCTTCTTTGACTCGAGGACAACACGAGGGTTAAACATCAAGAGAAGCTGATAAAGTAATAATGTAGAAATATAAAGAATAAATATAATATAAAGCCTCTGATAATGTAATAATATATATTAATAATGTAAAAAACATAACTTATAATAAATGTCTAATGTTTAACATTAAAATAATAAAACAGGCATATTTCTGCTGGCATGTGAATATTTAGTTTCATATAAACCACATGTTGATTTATTTAAGTAGCTTCCTCATCACTGTTTACCTCTGATATATAAAGATAATATAATAGAGTAATAATGTGTTATTTATCTTTAAATGTGACGTAAATAAACTCTTAGTGACGATACGAAGGTTAAATAAATGTTCATGTATCATAAGATCAGTTTATATAAAGACATATTGATGTTGAAAATAATCATATTATAAGTGTTATAATGTAATATATTATAGTATATTATAAGTGTTATAATGTAATATATTATAGTATATTATAAGTGTTATAATGTAATATATTATAGTATATTATAAGTGTTATAATGTAATATATTATAGTATATTATAAGTGTTATAATGTAATATATTATAGTATATTATAATGTTATAATGTAATATATTATAGTATATTATAATGTTATAATGTAATATATTATAGTATATTATAAGTGTTATAATGTAATATATTATAGTATATTATAAGTGTTATAATGTAATATATTATAGTATATTATAAGTGTTATAATGTAATATATTATAGTATATTATAAGTGTTATAATGTAATATATTATAGTATATTATAATGTTATAATGTAATATATTATAGTATATTATAAGTGTTATAATGTTATATATTATAGTATATTATAAGTGTTATAATGTAATATATTATAGTATATTATAAGTGTTATAATGTAATATATTATAGTATATTATAAGTGTTATAATGTAATATATTATAGTATATTATAAGTGTTATAATGTAATATATTATAGTATATTATAATGTTATAATGTAATATATTATAGTATATTATAATGTTATAATGTAATATATTATAGTATATTATAAGTGTTATAATGTAATATATTACAGTATATTATAAGTGTTATAATGTAATATATTATAGTATATTATAATGTTATAATGTAATATATTATAGTATATTATAAGTGTTATAATGTAATATATTATAGTATATTATAATGTTATAATGTAATATATTATAGTATATTATAAGTGTTATAATGTTATATATTATAGTATATTATAAGTGTTATAATGTAATATATTATAGTATATTATAAGTGTTATAATGTAATATATTATAGTATATTATAAGTGTTATAATGTAATATATTATAGTATATTATAAGTGTTATAATGTAATATATTATAGTATATTATAATGTTATAATGTAATATATTATAGTATATTATAATGTTATAATGTAATATATTATAGTATATTATAAGTGTTATAATGTAATATATTACAGTATATTATAAGTGTTATAATGTAATATATTATAGTATATTATAATGTTATAATGTAATATATTATAGTATATTATAATGTTATAATGTAATATATTATAGTATATTATAAGTGTTATAATGTAATATATTATAGTATATTATAATGTTATAATATATTTATTATGACTCGTAGCCTGATGAGACGTTCAGATGAAGGTTTGTGTTCAGACGTCGTTTCTCTAACTTCTAACTTTTCTCTTTAAAGCTTTTTTATCTCAACATGAACTAAAAGAAACAAACACAGCACACAATAATATATTATATATATAATATAAAATATATATAGAATTAAAGCTGCGTCTCTTTTAAGCAGTTTAATAAACAGTATCTTCTGTCTGTGAAGCTGAACGCAGCGCAGCGAGACAGCAGCAGGACGAGGAGCTGAAACATGCAGACCACATGCAGGCAGTCAAAGCTCAAATATTAATATACATCATTATATATTTATATCTATAGATATCTAACTATATATCATTATATATACACGGGTCAATGACGTATAAGGATTTACAACAACTCAATGTTAGAATAATAAAACCAGCATATCTAATGCAGTAGTTCAATCATTCAGGATGTTGTGTACCTGAAGATTCATATTATAATGTGAAAGTGATTTTAGTGGTTTTAACAGATTAATTGGCCTTAAAAACAGTCATGTGGTGCGACCATGATTCATCTTGAAATAAATTAATATACTTAACACGCTTCACATCTTTTTTTTTTTTACAAGTTTCCAGTAATATAAAGTGTTTGGAAACAAAGTATTTGCATTTTTTTAAAACATTTTTTGTAAATGATCTTTTATTTATATAAGATATTTCAAGATGAATCATGGTCGCACCACATGACTGTTTTTAAGGCCAATTAATCTTTAAAACTCACTAAAATCACTTTCACATTTATAATATGAACCTTCAGGTACACAACATCCTGAATGTTGAACTACTGCATTAGATATGCTGGTTTTATTATTCTAAAGTTGAGTTATATATTATATATCTAACTATAGATCAGGTTTAATGTTCTTTACACTGTTAACTGCTTTATTTTAAATCCTGCTCAGGACTTTAAACTCTTTGTGCAGGTGAGCTGCTCCACAGTCTGCTGCCTCAGCTTCAGATTTAATATTTAATATTCAGTCTTTTAAACGTTTAAATACTTCTTTAAAACAGATTTGATCCTTCCTGTCAGCTCTGACGTGTCTCTGCTGGACTTCACTCATTTATTCTTTTATTTTTCTGCTCTAGAAAACATTTTGTGCTTCTCGCTTTAAAAGTTTTAAACAAATTAAATTATTATTATTATAATAATTAAACCTTCACTACTGCAGCAGCGTTTTAACTTCACATCATAACATTTAAACTCTGATTATTTGGTTTTAAACATCTGAGGTGAAGAAACGTTTCTGTCCCACTGCAGGTTTTAACTTCTTTTATCTAGTTTTTATTCAAAGCTATTTATTATTATTATTATTATCATGGCTTTTATATGTGTCAGGATCAATAAGATGATCAATTCATAGATTTAAAAGCAGCATCAGGTTTGTTAAAATGTACATTTAGTATTTTTGTTGGTTTTATATCATTTGAAATGACATTTGCACCATTTTTTACCAAAAGTAAGACTGAATGCTCCTGAAAATGTCAAATGGTGTAACCACAAAAGAATGATACATATTACATATGTTATCACCTACAGTGTATTTAAGTGGACTTATACTAATAATGACTTCATTTAAAACATGTAAATGAAAATACAGTATTTCTACATTTAAATATTAAAGCATTTAGTTAATATTGAGCAGATAATATCATAAAAAGAACTATTTTATCTAAATAAGTTTTGACAAATGATGTAAAATTAGTTGCATTGCTAGAAGTGGATTATATATTTAGTCCCAGGCGGGGAGCTCCAGTCCTCTGAAATGAGGCCAACGAGGAAGTAACTTAAAACTGCATTCTATCAAAAGGCCACCAGGGGGCGACCGTTTTGGTGTCAAAAGGACTTCCGTCTCTATACAAGTCAATGGAGAATTCACCAACTTCTCACTTGATTTCTAACCTCAGTAAACGTTTTCAAAATGTGTTTATGGTCTCAATCGCTAGTTTAAAGCCTTCTTCAATGCAGTATGATGTTAATTTGGGACATTTTGGCCTCCCTGATTTTATATGTGACGATAAAGCAGGGTATGCATTAGGGCGTGGCTACGTGGTGATTGACAGGTTGATTGGTTCACAGGTTCAGGAGGGCGCCTCATGCTCCTCCTGATGCCCATATAAGTAGAATCCATGTTTTTATTTTTCCCAGCATGCAACTGAAATTTTCAAGATGGCGCTGCTCAGATCCGATACTATTGGTATGTTTAGTCCACATTTTAGTTCACATTTATTTTCCTTTATATATATAATCAGATTTTAATAAAAGAAAAACTGGTTACACCAATTGGACACTAGGTTACATCTATGTTTTATTACATAGTCTGAGATTATTTTAACTCTACACTCGTTCTGTCTTATTATCGGCTTGTTAGTCGTCTGAGAAACACTTTAACCTGAAACCGTGAAAACTGCTGAAAAACATGATTCACTGAAGAAGTTGAGATTTGTGTCTTTGCATAAACTTCCTGTGTGCTGAGGAGTCGAACCCTGAACTCAACTTCTCTCTGCTCTGTGGGAGGCCGATGACATCATTAGATCACATGCTGCAGGAGGAAGAGGAGGAAGAAGAGGAGGAGGAGGAGGAGGAGGAAGAGGAAGTCATGCATGTTGTTTTTTTTTACGCGGGGCGTTTGGGCGACGCGTGTTAAAGCGACACACGGTGGTTTTAAATAGAGGTGCTGGGGAGGCGCTGCTGAGGTTTGGCTGCTGAGACGTTTGAGCAGCGAAGAAGAAAAAAAACGTCTCACATGCTGTTAAACGCTGCTGCTTCAAACATTAGTCACTCATTAGTAGGAAGAAGCACACAGTTCATTATCAGTGGTGGAAGAAACTCTCTGATCCTTTACTGCTGATAAATAACACATTATTACAAGTATTATGAGTGATGTAGTATGCAGTATTACAGTAAAAGTACTGCAGTATTATGAGTGATGTAGTATGCAGTATTACAGTAAAAGTACTGCAGTATTATGAGTGATGTAGTATGCAGTATTACAGTAAAGTACTGCAGTATTATAGTGATGTAGTATGCAGTATTACAGTAAAAGTACTGCAGTATTATAGTGATGTAGTATGCAGTATTACAGTAAAAGTACTGCAGTATTATGAGTGATGTAGTATGTAGTATTACAGTAAAAGTACTGCAGTATTATGAGTGATGTAGTATGCAGTATTACAGTAAAAGTACTGCAGTATTATAGTGATGTAGTATGCAGTATTACAGTAAAAGTACTGCAGTATTATGAGTGATGTAGTATGCAGTATTACAGTAAAAGTACTGCAGTATTATAGTGATGTAGTATGCAGTATTATAGTGATGTAGTATGCAGTATTACAGTAAAAGTACTGCGGTATTATAGTGATGTAGTATGCAGTATTATAGTGATGTAGTATGCAGTATTACAGTAAAGTACTGCAGTATTATGAGTGATGTAGTATGCAGTATTACAGTAAAAGTACTGCAGTATTATGAGTGATGTAGTATGCAGTATTACAGTAAAAGTACTGCAGTATTATAGTGATGTAGTATGCAGTATTACAGTAAAGTACTGCAGTATTATAGTGATGTAGTATGCAGTATTACAGTAAAGTAGTGGTTTGGTCCTCTGACTGATATATTATTATTATGACATCATTAGATTATTAATAGTGAAGCATCAGTGTTAGAGCAGCATGTTACTGTTGTAGCTGCTGGAGGTGGAGCTAGTTTACACTACTTTATATACAGTTAGCTAGTTTAGTCCAGTGGTTCCCAACCTAGGGGTGGGGCCCCTCCAAAGGGTCAGCAGATAAATGTGAGGGGTGGTGAGATGATTAATGGGAGAGGAAAGAAGAACAAACTAAATTCTGATACACAAATGTGTTTTCAGTTTTTGGACTTTTTCTCTAATCTTTGATTTCTGCTGAAATATTGGATCATTTGAACATTTATTGAAATGAAAGCATGTGAGAAGTTTAGAGGGAAAAATCACTATTTGGTGGAGCTGTTAACAACTCATAGACATCTGAAATGTGAGCTGACTACACACTGCTGTCTGGTTTCATCTTTAACAATGTGTTGTTTTTATAAAGCTTGTTTTATATATTTATACTTTAGTAAATGAACAGAGTTATTTTCCACCACTGTGATTTAAACACACTGAAGTTAAACTGATTTTATAATCATGCAAAATAATTTATAACTCAGTTATTAAAGTTTAATGTATTAAAAATGTTCAGATATTTAACGTCTAACATCGCTCAGAGAAGAGTCGTCACTCACCCCTCGGTCTCGAGACTTAGCGTTGAACTTCACCGTCTTTAATCTCGCTCGCTCCTTCTTCTCCACTCTGAAATAAAACAGGAGGTCAAAGGTCAACTCATACTGTGACATTCAGTAAAATAAGCATTTCTATCAGATGATGAATTCATGAATCAGTTAAGAAAGGAGGAAGAGGCGAAAGACAGAAAGACAGAAAGAAATAAAGATTAACGGAGGAAGAGGAGCAAGAAAGAAAGATAGAAAGAAAGAAACTGGTTGGTCGTGTGACTGGTTGGTCATGTGACTGGTTGGTCATGTGACTGGTTGGTCGTGTGACTGGTTGATCATGTGACTGGTTGGTCGTGTGACTGGTTGGTCATGTGACTGGTTGGTCATGTGACTGGTTGATCGTGTGACTGGTTGGTCGTGTGACTGGTTGGTCATGTGACTGGTTGGTCATGTGACTGGTTGATCATGTGACTGGTTGGTCATGTGACTGGTTGATCATGTGACTGGTTGGTCGTGTGACTGGTTGGTCGTGTGACTGGTTGGTCATGTGACTGGTTGGTCATGTGACTGGTTGATCATGTGACTGGTTGGTCGTGTGACTGGTTGGTCGTGTGACTGGTTGGTCATGTGACTGGTTGGTCATGTGACTGGTTGACTGGTTGACTGGTTGATCATGTGACTGGTTGACTGGTTGATCGGGTGACTGGTTGGTCGTGTGACTGGTTGGTCGTGTGACTGGTTGGTCATGTGACTGGTTGGTCATGTGACTGGTTGGTCGTGTGACTGGTTGACTGGTTGATCATGTGACTGGTTGATCGTGTGACTGGTTGGTCGTGTGACTGGTTGGTCATGTGACTGGTTGATCATGTGACTGGTTGATCATGTGACTGGTTGGTCATGTGACTGGTTGGTTATGTGATTAGTTGATCATGTGACTGGTTGGTCATGTGACTGGTTGGTCATGTGACTGGTTGGTCATGTGACTAGTTGATCGTGTGACTGGTTGGTCATGTGACTGGTTGATCATGTGACTGGTTGGTCGTGTGACTGGTCAGTCGTGTGACTGGTCGATCGTGTGACTGATCGGTCGTGTGACTGGTTGATCATGTGACTGATCGGTCGTGTGACTGGTTGATCATGTGACTGATCGGTCGTGTGACTGGTTGGTCATGTGACTGGTTGGTCATGTGACTGGTCGATCGTGTGACTGATCGGTCGTGTGACTGGTTGATCATGTGACTGATCGGTCGTGTGACTGGTTGATCATGTGACTGATCGGTCGTGTGACTGGTTGGTCGTGTGACTGGTTGGTCGTGTGACTGGTTGACTGGTTGATCATGTGACTGGTTGACTGGTTGATCATGTGACTGGTTGATCGTGTGACTGGTTGGTCGTGTGACTGGTTGGTCATGTGACTGGTTGATCATGTGACTGGTTGATCATGTGACTGGTTGGTCATGTGACTGGTTGGTTATGTGATTAGTTGATCATGTGACTGGTTGATCATGTGACTGGTTGGTCATGTGACTGGTTGGTCATGTGACTAGTTGATCGTGTGACTGGTTGGTCGTGTGACTGGTTGATCATGTGACTGGTTGGTCGTGTGACTGATCGGTTGTGTGACTGGTCGGTCGTGTGACTGATCGGTCATGTGACTGGTTGACCATGTGACTGGTTGGTCATGTGACTGATCGGTTGTGTGACTGGTCGGTCGTGTGACTGATCGGTCGTGTGACTGGTTGATCATGTGACTGATCGGTCGTGTGACTGGTTGGTCATGTGACTGGTTGACCATGTGACTGGTTGGTCATGTGACTGGTTGACTGGTTGGTCATGTGACTGATCGGTCATGTGACTGGTTGGTCATGTGACTGATCGGTCGTGTGACTGGTTGGTCATGTGACTGGTTGACCATGTGACTGGTTGGTCATGTGACTGGTTGACCATGTGACTGGTTGACTGGTTGATCATGTGACTGGTTGACTGACCGTCTCTTGCTGGGAATCACTCCCACTTCCTCCACGTCTCCCTGAGCCGTCAGCTGTCTCGCCTGCCACCACTCGTCATCGGAGGCGTTGACTACGTGCAGAATGTCTCCGAACTTAAAGTTGAGTCCCTGACTGGGAAGACCGGAGTCTCTGGTCTTATCGTAGTCAAACAGAGCTCTGTGGGAGGAACAGTAAATAAATTAAATGTTGTTTTACAGTTTAATGAAGATCACAAACTATCAAAAGCATAATTTATTTAACAGCATAAAACAAACATATCTCCAGTTAAAGTTGATTTAATTAGTAAACAACAGTATAAATCATTAAAATACATATTAATATAATAAATATTTGGTATTTATTTAGTTTATAACATAATTCACATGCAGGTTAATCAACATATTATAGTTAATTATTGTGTTATTGTTTTAATGAAGTTAATCTTTCATTAATTAAAAGCATTATTAAATATTTATTATAATCTTTAAATACATTAAAAAATACAGAATAATTATAATTTTCAAAAAAATAAATAACTGATTGACTGAATGTTTATCCATTTATATCCACTGCTAGTTTAATGATTTAATAACTAAATAACCATGTTTATTATTATTATTGTGTATTTCTGTGCATCTCTCCGTCGTCTCACCTGACGTAAAGCGATCTCTTCTGACTCGTCCTCAGAGATCCGGATCCTGAGCTGATGCTGCTGTTCATCATCTGCTCCCTCAAGTCATGAATCTTTGCTTCAAACCGGCTGTACTCTGAACAGGAAACACAATAATAACTTTATAGTCTGATAATATGACATATGATTTATAATTAACCCTCCTGTTGTCCTCGAGTCAAGGAAGGAAAGTAGCAAGGAAGGAAGGATGGAAGGGAGGAATAAGGAAGGAAGGAAGGAGGGAAGGAAGAAAGGAAGGAAAGGAGGGAGGAACGAAGGGAGGAAGGACGGAGGAAAGAAGGAAGGTAGGAGGGAAAAAGGAAAAGAGGATGGGAGGAAGGAAGGAAAGAAGGACAGAGGAAAGAAGGAAGGGAGGAAGGTAGGGGGGAGGGAAGGAAAGAAGGACAGAAGGAAGGAAGGAAGGTAGGAAAGAAGGAAGGAGGGAGAGAGGAAAAGAGGAAGGGAGGAAGGAAGGACAGAGGAAAGAAGGAAGGGAGGGAGGGAGGAAAGAAGGAAGGAGGGAGGGAGGGAGAAAGGAAAAGAGGAAGGAAGGAAAGAAGGACAGAGGAAAGAAAGAAGGGAGGAAGGCAGGGGGTAGGAAAGAAAGAGAGAAGGAGGGAGGGAGGAAGGGAGGAAGGAAAGAAGGACAGAAGGAAGGAAGAAAGGGGGATGGAGGAAGGAAAGAAAGAGAGAAAGAGGGAGGAAGGGAGGAAAGAAGTGCTTTGAAAGAGCTCAATCATCAGGAGAATAAAAGTGTTTTATTCTTTTTATTGACGCTTTTCTGTCTTTGCTTCTTTTATACTGTACGTGTAATAAAGAGTTCTCTTATTGTGGCGGGACACTGAGGTCATGTGACTCACCCTCCGGTCTGTAGTGGGCGATGATGGTCACCGTCTGTCCTGCGTTCTTCAGAGCGGCCGCCGCTTGTTCGTGCGTCGCGTTACGAAGGTCGACTCCGTTCACCTGAAACATTAAATTACTTTATTACATTTATACTTTACATCAACCTGCAGCTTAGACTTTATTTATTATTATTATTATTATTCAGATATATTATAGTAGAGGCTTTCAGTCTGATGCCTGAAAATAACTGATGTTTACTTTCTTATCATATCATTAAAAATGTGAAAGAAACACATTATACAAATGATTTCAGTCTTAAAGTCTGAACAGTTTCAAGCTTCTTAATGTATTTTTAACACAATTCATCTGTTTGTTTTTTTAACATATTTTCTGTATTTTAAACGTGTTTTTTTGCATGTTTTTAACATGTTTACTATGTTTTTTGTTTTTCTTTTCATATTTTTTATTAAAGTATTTTCAATTTAAGGAAAAACAAGTTGACAACAGGCTTTCAAGGGAAAAAAAACAAACAGACAAAAACATGGGGGCTCCTCAGTTGATATATAGTTCCTTTTATATATAATGTCCAATGTCCTTAATTGTTAATGTGTAGCGTCCTCTATTGTTTTGATAAAAGCATCCATTTCTCCCATTTCCTGGGAAAGGTCGCTCCTCTAGTTCTGAGAGAAAGGTCTAATCTTTTCCATTAAACATATTTCCTTCACTCTGCCCATCCACTGGTTAAGGCTTGGAGACTCAGTTTTATTTACTACGTGTTATTAACATGTTTCATGCGTGTTTTTAACGTGTGTTTAACGTGTGTTTAACGTGTGTTTAGCGTGTGTTTAACGTGTGTTTAGCGTGTGTTTAACGTGTGTTTAACGTGTGTTTAACGTGTGTTTAACGTGTGTTTAACGTGTGTTTAGCGTGTTGTACACACCGACACCAGCCTGTCTCCTTTCCTCAGCTCTCCACAGAGGTCTGCTGGTCCTCCAGCGAGGATGAAGGAAATGAAGATCCCTTCGCCATCCTCACCGCCTACGATGTTGAAGCCCAGACCCGTCGCTCCTCTGTGCAGCACCACCTTCCTGGGCTCCCTGCAGAGGGGGGGGGGGGGTAAAATCATCCTGATGTCACATGACCTCACACAGCTGACACTAACAGCTTCCTGTACTGGCTCAGGTTGAATGATTACTGTATTTATAATAATAACTTTATTTATAACTCCTTTAAAAACAAACTTTACATTTATTTTTCTCTTGTTTCTGAAGGAGAAAATAAAAACATGTGATTATTTACTGTATTTAAACGTGTATTAGAGTTTAATGACTGAAATAAAATAAAAAACTAAAGTAGAATCCAATTAAATAACAAACAATAAGGCCAAGACAGAATTAACTTTATAATTAATGAAGTTATTTGAGGCTGTGTGTGTTTAGTGCAGTGATGGAAGTCAGTGTAATGACGTGTTTCAACCAGCAGAGGGCGCATCAGCTGAGCTCAGATTAATATCAGACTCCAGATTTCTACTGTGCTGTGATGTAATTAGACACAAATTAATTAAAAAATATGTAAAATATCAGTAAGGAAACAACATCAGGTAATAAATAAGCTTAAAGGTTTCATAGATTTATATTTGCTGCTTTGTAAAATGAGATTTGAGCTTTATAAATAAATAAAATTATGGATTATAAATGATTTTTCTTCATGTTTGGATCCAAATCAACAAAACCTGATATATCTTATTCCTTCATTTTAAAGTCTTTTTTATCATTTATCTTTATAACTAATGTAACTTTCATTTATAGTGAAGTTTACTATTTAAAATGTAACGTTTAGTAGTTTAAAAGCAGATATTTTGGATCCTTTTCTTTTTATAACAGAAATGATCATGCAGAGTGTGTTGTGGCGTTTCTGTCCTCACCGTGTGACATCGTCGTCTCCCAGCATGCTCTTGGGCGTCGGGGAGTAGCGTCCCGAGGAGGCAGGCGGGGGGAGGGTCTGACCCAGGAAGGGAGGGGGGCTGATATGGTTCTCCATGTGCTGAGTGAAGGCTGAGAGAGAGAGAGAGAGAGAGAGAGAGAGAGAGAGAGAGAGAGAGAGAGAGAGAGAGAGAGAGAGAGAGAGAGAGAGACGGACGCTCAGTTAAACTACAGGACCTGAACACAACACAGCTGCTGCTTCTGAAACATGGAGAGAAAACATCTGTGAAACATCTGCAGAGTGACTTAGTGCCTGAGCAGGTGTGTGTGTGTGAGAGAGAGTGTGAGTGTGTGTGTGTGTGTGTGAGAGTGTGAGTGTGTGTGAGAGAGAGAGTGAGTGTGTGTGTGAGAGAGTGTGTGTGTGTGTGTGTGTGTGTGTGTGTGTGTGTGTGTGTGTGTGTGTGTGTGTGTGTGTGTGTGTGTGTGTGTGTGTGTGTGTGTGTGTGTGAGTTTGTGAGAGTGTGTGTGTGTGAGAGTGTGTGTGTGTTTATATGTGTCTATGTGTGTATATATGTGTGCCTGGGTCCATGCGCGTATGGGTGCATATATGTGTATGTGTGTATATGTGTGTGTGTTTATATGTGTGTGAGTGTTCAGACCCCCCTCCTCTCTCACCTGTCGGGCTCCTGTTACCTTGCTGTTATCTGATTGGACGAGGCGGGGGGGTCGTAACCTGAGCCAGGCACTGAGTCACAGAGAGATGATCACTCTGAACCAATCAGATCGCTCCTTCTAATATCTGTCATATCTGTGTGTTAGCTGCAGCGAAGGAGGCGGAGCTCTGTCGTTACCTCTGGCATGATGTCATTACACATATTACTGCCCCCCCCCCCTTCTGTGTGGATTAGCCTGCTGCACTATAACAGCAGCTGAAGCTCGTGATGCAGCTGATTGGATTTTGCTGCTCGTCCTTCACGCGTCTCAACATCAGCGGAGGAGAAGGAGGAGGAAGAGGAAGAGGAGGAGGAAGAGGAAGAGGAGGATAACAGAGGTCAGAAGAAGAGGGGGGATGAAGCCCAAGGGTTGGGGGGGGGCTTTAGAGGAGATATCTGTGACAACATGGCGTCTGAAGGGATCTGATGTCCTCAGTATTAACTCCTCTAGATTCATTTAATACTAATATTTGACTCTTTTACATCTAATTATTAAACAATCACATTTATCAGCTTATTAATCATCTGAGACTGTTATTAATATAAATAACTTATTGATTTTAATTCATCAGGTTTGTTAAAATGTACATTTAGTATTAAGACTGAATGCTCCTGAAAATGTCAAATGGTGTAACCACAAAAGAATAATACATATTACATATTTTATCCACCTTGAAAGAAAGAAAGAAAGAGGAGGAAGAAGAGAAAGAAAGAGGAGGAAGAAGAGAAAGAAAGAGAGGAGGAAGAGGAGAAAGAAAGAGAGGAGGAAGAAAGAAAGAAAAAAGAAAGAAAAGAGAAAGAGGAAGAAGAGAAAGAACAAGAATTAGGAGGAGAGAAGAAGAAAGGAGGAAAGAAAGATTAACGGAGGAAGAAGAGAGGGGAAAGAAAGAAAGAAAGAAGTAAAGCAGCAGGTTCCTGATCTCCATGGTTACCAGAGTAAATGTAATATTTAGAACAATTGTATTCCATTACCTTTATTTAATATAAAGTTATAATGTAAGATCATGCCAAACTAGTTGATATGGTGTTTTATTGACAATTTACTGTTTTTAAGCAAGTTGAATTATTTGGTACAAAGTTTTTATGGTTACACCACTTAGACATTTTTGCCATAATCCTCTAATATATTCTCTCTAAATGGATTAAAAGCAGAAATTTGATGCTGGGTCCACAAAAAAAGAATGTGTGAAGTTATTCATGCGTTAATTTTCATATTTTAACCCTTTAAATTTAAACTAAGCAGGAAAATCGTCCGTCATCCTCAGACGACTTCCGATTGGTCCGACCGATCAGCTGACGGTTCCTCCTCTCTCCTGATTGGTCGACCTCGTCCCGTCCTCCAGCCTCATCGGGGAGTCGTTGGGAACAAATCCAGAGTTCAGTCCGTTGCTCTGAATGTTTTTGTCGTCTTGACTTTGAAACGTGTGTTGGTTTTTTTTCATGAATGCCGCTGGGACGTCCCCCCCCCCCGCCCCCTTCCTCGTCCTCAACCCCCCTCTCGACCCCCCCAAAATCACCAGAGACGTAGCGCAGTCCCCAATGAATTCTTCACTAATTCAGGGTCAAAGGAAGTCGAGTCGACCAGAAGCTTCTAATCTGGTTTGTGTAACGATATAAAACCAAAAAGAAGAGGTGGGGGGGGAAGGGGGGGGGGCAGTGATGTAATCTAATTTAAAAGGGTTAAAATATGAAAATAAACGTATGAAGAACTTGCACACATTCTTTGTTTATGGACCCAGCATCAATTTCTGCTTTTTAATCCATTTTGAGAATAAATGGGTAAATAAAGGGGTAGAGGGGTAAATAAAGGGGTAAATAAAAGGGTAAATAAAGGAGTAAATCAAGGGGTAAATAAGGGGGTAAATAAAGGGGTAAATAAAGGGATAAATAAAGGAGTAGATAAAAGGGGTAAGGGGTAGATAAAGGAGTAAGGGGTAGATAAAGGGGTAAGGGGGTAGATAAAGGGGTAAGGGGTAGATAAAGGAGTAAGGGGTATATAAAGGGGTAAATAAAAGGGTAAATAAAGGGGTAAATAAAGGAGTAAATAAGGGGGTAAATAAAGGGGTAAATAAAAGGGTAAATAAAGGGGTAAATAAAGGAGTAAATAAAGGAGTAAATAAAGGGGTAAATAAAGGAGTAAATGGGTAAATAAAGGGGTAGATAAAGGGGTAAGGGGTAAATAAAGGGGTAGATAAAGGGGTACAGGGTAGATAAAGGGGTAGAGGGGTAGATAAAGGGGTAAATAAAGGGGTAGATAAAGGGGTAGAGGGGTAGATAAAGGGGTAAGGGGTAGATAAAGGGGTAAAGGGGTAGATAAAGGGGTAAGGGGTAAATAACGGGGTAAATAAAGGAGTAAGGGGTAGATAAAGGGGTAAATAAAGGGGTAGATAAAGGGTAGATAAAGGGGTAGATAAAGGGGGTAAGGGGTAGATAAAGGGGTAAGGGGTAGATAAAGGAGTAAGGGGTAGATAAAGGGGTAAATAAAGGGGTAGATAAAGGGGTAGATAAAGGGGTAAGGGTAGATAACAGGGGAAGAGGGGTAAATAACGGGGCAACAGTGAGACTCACAGTTGGTGAGGTCCGGCGGGGCGAAGCTGTCATTCATGAAGACACTGTTGGGTTTTGCCACTTTCAAGTAGACGACGTCAGGAGTGTTTTTCAAGGCAGTGACGGCGTGTTCATGGCTCACCTCCTCCAGGCAAGCGCTGTTCACCTGAAACACACACACACACATGACATCATCATCATCATCATCATCACCTGAGAAACACACCATCATCATCATCATCATCATCATCACCTGAGACACACCATCATCATCATCATCATCATCATCATCATCATCACCTGAGACACATCATCATCATCATCATCACCTGAGACACACACACACCATCATCATCATCATCATCATCACCTGAGACACACCACCATCATCATCATCATCATCACCATCATCATCATCATCATCACCTGAGACACACACCACCATCATCATCATCATCACCTGAGACACACACACCACCACCATCATCATCATCATCATCACCATCCACCTGAGACACACACCATCATCATCATCATCATCATCATCACCTGAGACACACACACCACCACCATCATCATCATCATCATCATCATCATCATCATCATCATCATCACTTGAGACACACACCATCATCATCATCATCACCTGAGACACACACATCACCTGACCACTGTGATAATATCACACTGTAGGTTTAAAGGTTCGTCCCCACTGAGAACGATAACAGTGATGTAAAGCATGCGATGAGCTCCAGATGTGTCTGCAGCTGATTACTGATGAGCTGTTACTGTTGTATGTTTATATAATATAATATAATATAATATAATATAATAATAGTTACTTGTGTTTGGGTCAGAGGAGCTGATTCAGTGTTGATCAGAAGTATTTCAGACACTAGTTGCTGTGATGTTTCAGTATTTACAGACCAAACTGAGCCGCTGCAGCAGAGACTCACATTATGAGCTCAGATCTGATTACTAACATCCTCTAACTATTATAATAGAGAACAAAGCTGCAGCATCTTTGACAAACCTCTCTAAAGAAATCACCTCTGTCATCCTGCTCTGAACCTGATGCTGCTGATAACTCATCTTACCAACCTTTATATCACTGAGCC